>NW_006429634.1:879068-887416 GCF_000325575.1 Pteropus alecto | reverse complement strand
TACCCTCACCACCCACATACACTATGTGCACCCCCACCCACTGCAGCCCTGCAAACCTGCTCCCACCCTCTCACACCACAGATTCCTTGCACACCCAGACTGGCATCCCCTTCCTCCTGGATATTCACCACTTCCTGGCTCTGTGGCAGGGCACATGCTGAACCCTTATGCTTCAGTGCCCTCTTCTATACAATGGGATAACGATTGTGCCTACCTCCTAAGGCCCTTGGAAGGATTAAATGAGGTAGTACGTGCAGAACATTTGGCACAGAACCTGGTATAGATTAGACTATGAATCTTATTACTCTCTGAGAACTCTGTCAGAACACAGAACGCGGCTCCCAGTAAATGCATTGCTGTCGTCGAGTTCCCCAGGCTCCAGCCTGTTTGGTACTCCCGAGGAAAGGAACTGCCAGTCTGGTTGATTTGCTCTTACGGGACCTCTATACCACCCCTCACCCCCATCCCTGCAACATCCCTTCTTCGGGGTTCAAACCAGTGCAGGTGAGGGTAAGATGAGGAGCCTGTAGCACCCAAGAAAAGAGGGAGATGAGAATAGTAAAAGCACAACAAGCCCTCTCTTCTTCACAGCACTCTGTAGCTTAGGAAGCACTCGATGCAAGAGGCAGCCCTGTGAAGTGGGCAGGTAGAGATTATAACCGTCACTCTACACAGACAGAAGCTAGGCCCTCAGAGAGGTCGAGTCACCTGCCTGCCGTCACATAGCCTTTAGGAAGCAGAGACAGAAAGCAAACCCCAGCCTTCTGACTCCTGGTTTAGCGCTCCTTTAACTGAGGGGTAAGCACTGATTCTGGCTGACCCTACCACAGCCCCCCGCCCCCAATCTTAGCAAGAGCCCTGGGCTGGTCCTTACTGCATTCCAGGGCGGGCAGGCCCTGAGGCGCAGGAAGAATAGACAGTGGAAACTGACGGCTTCTCCATCCCGCTAATCCTTCCATTCCCACCCAGACTCCTCCCACTCTGGCCCCAGAACTCAGGAGGGAGGAGGCAGGATGGCACCCAGACTCAGGGATTTCACGCGCCGGTAAAATTTTCAAAAACACTTTGGGGAGGGCATAAAGTTGTCAACTTTTTATTTTGCCAAGTAAGGACATTTTTAAAAAATTCCCAGCCCCGTCATTTCATAAAAGAAAGGACATAATCTCAGACTAAAAGACAGTCCTTTAAATGGAATAAATTTAGCTTTATGAAAAAGTCGTCACGTTGTCCTTATTTCCCTCGGTTTTGCCTTAGGCCATTGAAAGCCGCAACGGGTCTGCTGACATGTCTGAGAACCATTTGGAGCTTGGGTTTGGGAATCAGACGGACATGGATTCGAATCCCGGCCCCACCATGGACAAGCTGTGTCATTTAAGGCACATTATTTCCCCTCTCTGAGCCTCAGTTTCCTATCTGTGAAACGGAAACAATAATAGTGCCTGCCACATAGTGGTACTGCGAGAACTAAATGTTTACAGAACTCAAGTTCATGGGAAGAGATCGGTCAAACTCTGCTTCCCAGGCAGTGGTGCCTCCCTGTCCTGCCACTGTCTATGGCTCCCCCTTGTCCACAGGGAAGACTGAGGATCAAGGCCCTGCTCTCAGGGCCCTGGACATGCCAGACTCTGCAGATCCTGGGCGAAGAGGGTAGGGGAAGAGAGTCCCACCTCACATTATTTGCTCTAGCTCCTGTCTCCACCTAGAGTGCACTCGAGACGAAAACCACGAGAGCTGCCAGCTCAGTGCTTACGCACAGAGGACCTCGGGGTCTTTTCTCCGATTTCTCTCTAGTTGCTAAAACCCTTCTCATCCTTACAACCTGACCTCAACGCCACCTTAATTTCCTGGCTAAGCAAAAGAACATTCACGAATTTACCAGCCAAGTGCTAAGCTCCCTGCTCAACCCCCACCACCCAGACCTCGTCGTCTGATGCTGAAGGGGTGGGTGAGCAGAGCTCAGGGGACTTTGAAGGGTCTCCAGTCAAGCCTGGGTGGGGCTGGGCAGGGAGCAATTCCCAAAAGAGGTGATGCTGAAACTAGGATTTGAAGGATGAATAGGAGTTCAATAGATGATGGGGTGGGTGGGAGGGGCAAGAGTTAGAAGCAGAAGGAAAAGCACCCAGAGCATTAAACAGCACATTTGGGGGACAGCACAAGCTGTTACTTAGGTGAAGAACAAAGGGTGCTTGAGGGACTTGGGCACTGGGCGTGGCGGAGTCACTGTAGGTTTAGAGGGAGATGCTGAGTTTGAGGAAGGGGGTGCAGAAGCGAGGCATCCACAGGCAGCCACACAGGAAGCTCAGGGAGGAGACTGGAGAGGGGGAGGCTGCCATCACAGAACTGACCCCCAGTGTCGCAGGCGTGTATGAGACAGACTCCCCCTCCATGAAAACCGTGCACCGAGAGGAAGACCTAGGACAGAGCCCTGAGGAGCCCAAATATTCAAGGGGCAGAAAGAGGAGACAGAGCTGCTGACAGAACCGAGACTGAAGAGCCAGAGAGGCGGGCTGACGAGAGTCAAGGGGAGGGAATGTTCAAGAGGGAGGAGCCCAAGAGGCTCAGACCTAGGGAGTCGCCTTGGCAGCATCCCAGGGAGCCACATTCTGGGTTTGAATCCCACCTGTACAACTTATTAGCTATGTTGACCTTGGACCTTAATTCCTCTGTCTCTAAAATAGGGCTAATTTATTTTTTACCAAAAAAAAGGAGGATAAAGGGCATCAGGGGAGGGGCTGACATGCTCCCTAAGCCTCTATGGCATCCCCAGACTGAGCCTCCCGCCCTCTGCTGGGCCGTGGGCCACACTCTCCTCCCCTATCCTGTCTCTCCCAGTCGACTTCCATCAGCCCCCAGAGGTCAGAGCACTGGATGAGTGAATGAAATCAGGGGCTGATCCTTCCCTCTGAGGTCAGGGTGGAAGTGGGAGGCAGCTTTCCCGGGTCCCTGGCTACTCCACACAACTCGCATCCTTTGAGGACAGGAGGTGGAGAAGTCCCCTGTGTGCTGTGTCCTTGGGCAGCCGGGTCCTTTCTCCTGGCCTCAGTTTCCCCATCTGTGAAATGAAACCATGGATCCACTTTAGCGCTGAGGCCCTTCTGGCTCGGATGCTCTGCGGCAGGACGAATGGAGAAAGAGTGAGGGTAGAGAGGCCTATACTGAACTGCTGGTCCTGTGCCAGGGCAGGAGATCCCACCGGGGTCTGAGTCCCCATTGTGCCCAGGAACTGGTCCCTCCAGGAGAGGGTGGCAGCCAGGACAAGGAGGGCAGGAGCAAAGGCGCCTGGGATTGTGCTGACAAAGCTGTTCCTTCTCTCCTCCTTTTCTCCCTACCCCCGCCCCTCCCGGGGGACAGCCGAGCCCAGCAAAAAATAAACCCAAAGACGGTGACCTGGACAGGCCTAAGGCTCCCAGAGAGGAGAGGCAGGGAGGAAGGGTGGAGGAAAGGCAGCCTGTGCCCACCCCCACCCGCCAAAAGCCAAGCGTACCAGATTTGATCCCTCCCCCTCCCAGGCTCTATCTACTCTCCATCCTTCATACTATGAGGGAAGGATGCCACTTGCTTCATAGGATAATTATCAGAGTAAACCTTATCCAGTCCAGCTACACATAGGTCCCCAAGGTTTGGAAAGAGTACCCTAGGGAATCTCACTCTATCTCCTGGCATAAGGAAGTCCTTCCTACTGTCTGACCTCCATCCCTTTTGCTGCAGTGGAAACATGGTCCATTTTTCTCTAGGAAGCTTTCTACCTAGCCCACCAGCCTGGCCTAGATGTCTGAAAAGGCTCAGAAGAAACTGCCCCCAGCTTTCCCTGCAGAGATTAGGCTTGGCCCAGAGACCCCACTCCACCCACTGTTGCCCAAATCTCCAGGAGGGAGGGAAGAGGGAAGGAAACGCTGAGCTCCCTGCTCCCTTTGCCTGCCTCCCTCAGGCACTGCCCACAGATTCCCAGCCCAATTAGTCTGCTGCCTGGGGCTGCCCCTCCTTCCTCACCCCCCAGGTGCCAACCCCCAGGGCACGCAGATCTTGCCCTTGGGATAGAGTTGCCCAAAAAGCCTGGAGTCCTGGGGGGGCGCCTTATGGGAGCCCCAGAGATCTGACCAGTATCCTCTCCCAGCACCTCAGAGCAGGGGGGTGGGGGCAAGCAGCCCCCTGGGCTCACCATCTAAGTATTGCCCAGTCTTCTGAGCGACCCAGGAAGAAGGTACTGAAAGAACTCCCCACCTCTCAGTCCTACAAAAGTCAAGGCTGAGACAGCATCTCTTCCCATTCATGCAGAGTCCCTCTGTGCCAGGTAGCCCTGAGTGGCCCACTTTCCTGTTTAGCCCCATTTTCCAGAGGGGGTTAGTAAGGATGGGGATTGGGATGGAGTGGGGTGGGCATCTTTCCAGTAGGTGTTGGGACTGAGACCTCTAAATCTCCTGTGGGATTCCCTATCTCCATTCCCCAGGACGATATGCTCAGGAGAGAGTGGGGGATCGCCATCTCCTCTCAAGGGTTCCTGGCTGTTCCCTGAGCACCATGGTTCCATATCTATCTCCCTGGGGCTAGCCACAGTTTGACAATGAGGCCCACACCTCGGCCATACAGTGACGCCCTCACATACACCCTCCTCCCCGCACACGCGAAGACATGCTCACACCTACACCCAGATCTCTCTTCAAGTCCCTGGGAGAGGAGGCAGGAGAGGCCAGTGGTCTGGGCAGGCAAAGCAGCCTCCTCACTGCCCTCCCACCCCGTCCCGGGCAGGGTGCAGACAGGCATGGTCTACCTCCTTTTGCCTCCTCAGGCTTTGTACAAAGTTGACACTCTTTAATTATATTTGTCACATGAAAGAAGGAACAAATCGATGAGGCCCTAAAGACCCAGGTTGGAGTCCTGGTGCCACCATTCACTAGCTGTGTGACCTTGGGCAAGTGGGTGACAAGCCCTCACTGGCCTCGCTTTCCTCAAGTGTGAAATGAGGGCAATAATCGTGCCCGCCTGATATAATTAATGGCTGTGAGGGTTAAGAGACCAAAAGTAAGAGGCTCAGCTTGCACGTGGCACATCCTAGATGCTCCTCAAAAGTTCACAAAGACACATCCCCAGGCTCCCCGACAGCTGCTCACCCCATAACACAGGCAAACACAGCTCCTGCCCTCTCTGGGCACACCCACACCCCTCATTGTGCTGAGCCAAGGACACGGGTCAAGCCTCTCCTCCAGGAGAATGACCATAATGACAACAATGACAACAATATAACAGTGGTGGTGATGATAGCGATGAACATTTGTGCCCAGCACGGTGTCAGGTCGTTTAACTCATTCAGCCCTGACAATCCTCGAGGCAGCTATTATTATTCCTATTTTTCAGATGAGAAAACTGAAGCTCAGAGAGGTTAAGTAACTTGCCCAAGGACACATAACCAGTAAGGGAAGAACCAGAAATGAACCCAAATCTGTCAGACTGGGGGTCCCATGCTCTTACCCCTTGTGGGACAGCCTTCCTCCACCCAGCCCCATAACTTCCACAGTTAACAAGGGGCTGCCCCCAGGTCAGACATGCAGAATTCCCCACTGGGCCAAAGCCCCACATTGGTTGAGGGGACATTCTCTGCAGGGCCTCCATCTGAGGGCCAGGACAGGGGCAGAGGCCGGGCCTTGGGGCCCTGAAGAGCCTTCTTCTCTCCCTGCTCCCCAGGCAGTTTCAGCTCCTTAACTGGCTCAGAGAACCTTAATCACCCCCTCAAAGTGCTGCCATCAGCCCAAGAATAATCACCTCTTGAAACACTCCTGGCTCCAACATTCTGAGAAGAAAGCCTTCTGCAGCAATAGGGATTGAAGTCAGACATTTATCAGGGCTTCCTTAATAGAAAGAATGAATGTACTATGGAGTCGGGGTGGGGCAATCAACTAGGAGAGATCTAACCTGCTCCAGTGACTCCGAAGGAGATCTCAGGAAGGAGGGAGCAAAGGGGCGGGAGGGAGAGGGCTAGAAGGCGGGCAGGACGGTCTCTTCACTTGTTCCCTTCTTACGAAGACCAAAGACCAAACAAAAGGACGGAGTTTGGGTCACACTCCAAGACCTTCCCCATCACAAGGCCAAGTTCTTGGAGCATCAGTCTTCCCTATTGGCTAGGGTGAGGAGATATATCATCTAAACAGTTAGATATGATCTGGGAGGCAGAAAGCCTGGGTTCTTGGCACAGTTCTACCACTGACTTGCCAGGTGTGACGTTAGCCAAGTGACTGCCCCTTTCTGTGCTGTGGTGTACCCACCAGTCCACCACAGGGCTAGCCAGAAGGATCTCAGGGGGCCCTATAGGAAGAGCAAAGGCCAGCGAAGTTCTAGGAAGCCTGCCACCCGGCTCCCACACAGTCTGAGGCTGCCCATCAAGGTGGATGCACAAACACACAGATCCGTAAGAACAGCCCTGCAGTGCGGACAGGTGAAGGCAAAACACTCAAGGAACGGGGCCAACACCATGCTGTCCCAGGGGTCAAGGTGGGGGCCACAGGCCCTGGCGTGTGTCTGTGAAGTCAGTGAAAAGGTGGGAGCAGCTGTGCATGAGATTTCTTTTTATTGGGTGTACGCTGCCTGTGTCTTTGTGACGTCCACGGGCACGTGTGTCCAAGTTGCAGTGAGTGTGTGCATGAGACAGACAGATGGGCATGTAGCAGGGATATGTGTGTGTGCAAAGCCGTGTACAGCAAAAATGTAATTGCATCGGGTGAGGCTGGGCAGTTCCCATTCAATTCCACAAAATCCTGCCACTGCCCACCTCCTGCTGCCTGTATGCTGTGTGCTGGGGAAAGAGACTGAATGACACAGGAGTGCTGCTTCCGCGGAGCCTGGAGACGGAGTGCGACTGAAGCTGAGGAGCAGGAGTCGGACCCAGCTCTGGGCTGCAGCTCCTCCGTACCACTGGGGGACCTCCCCAGCCTCGGTTTCCTCACCTGCAAATGAGGATAACAGCGCCCGCCTCATCCATACATGAGAGTGGTTTATAGAGAGCTTGACACAGTGCCCGGCACAGAGCTGATGCTCCACATGGGATCAGAAATTGTAGTTTGAACTCCAAAAGCCAACCCGAGGCCGCACAGAGCAAGGAGAGATCCTGGACAGGGAGTCAGGCGTCTTTGGTTTTGGTCCTGTATCTGCCACTGATTTTCCATGTGACTTTGGTCTCTAGAGCCTCAGTGTTCTCATAAGGAAAATGGGGCTGTCAAACGTGAGGACCCACCTGGCAAGCATGGGTACTTGAGGGTACTCTTTGCTAAGATTATTTCCAGCCCAGGAGACTTTCCTTCTCCAGATGGTCAGGGAGAAAATTAGAGGGGCTCCGGGGTTAGAAGTCCGAGGGCCCCAGGAGTGGCTGCCACCTCCTCTCCTCCCCATTCCCATAGCTTCTGACCCCAGGGACAAGGCTGAGGGAGGATGTTTACAGAGCGTAAACCTTCACATAGAGAAAGTCTGCTGGGTCGCTGGGGGCTGGGAGCAGCAGAGTCTCACAGGGGCTCAGGGAAGATGGGGAGAGATGGGGCTTTGCTCTGTCCCAGTCTCTTCCAGCCCTCTGACTTCCAAAGAGATGCTGGGGTGGCCTTTGACAGGGTGCAGCAAGGTGAGCATTCCTCCACAGGCTCAAAAAGCAGGATGGGCAGTGATGTGCTGTTTCTCAAAATTCAGAGAGCAGAGCCTGAGAAGAGTTGAGGGCTTAAATTAGGGACCAGGCTGAAGGGAGGGGCTAGGGGCTTGGTGACAGGACCAAGGGCCTAAAGAGAGGAGGGAGAGCTCGGAGAGGGGCCAGCAATCCCTCATTCTGGATCTCAATAAGGAGAAGACAGGAGTCAGCGGTTCCCACTGCCCAGGAGAGGTAGGACTGGGGCTTGTCCTCCAGGCAATCTCCCACACCTCGGTGCCAGAAGAGGGGCAGGTTCTGTGTGGGGCCCAGCGGACCTGGCTGGCAGGTATGAGAGAGGTGTCCCCTGGGGTGAATGGACCCATCTCACTCCACTTCCCTCCTTCCTGAGCCCTTCACTTCCAGGCTTTTATGCCGAAGCCCCTCCTACCAGGGCCTGAGGCTCTGGGAAAGGGGTTAGCTAACTATGCACACTGGACTCCCTCACTAAGGCTGCCTCTGAGGTCACTGGGAAGGGGGAAAGGATTTGACCAAAAATGCCATGATGGGGCTAGACGTCCAAAAGCCCGAAGCACTTCTTGGCTCACCCAAGACCCTGTCGTGAGTGACCGAGAAATCCCACATCTGGAGTTCTTCAAGAACGGGAAAGGCCTCCTGTGTGGCCCCCTCCCCCAGCTCCAATAATAACATACATCCCTCACACTCCGACAGGCCCTTGCATCATCAAACT
>NW_006429634.1:878803-879042 GCF_000325575.1 Pteropus alecto | reverse complement strand
TTCCCACCCATTACCTCATCCAAGAGGAAGGCCACAAGGTTGGGGTTTCTACTCGCTTTGATGGCCTAGAGATCTAAAGTTAGAGAGGCCCAGTAATCAACCCAAGATCACACAGCACACAAAAGGTAGGGCTCCTGACCCCTCCGCTTCCTTTGATCTGTAAGGTGGATGACCAGTCCTCTGAGATCACAGCACATTTCCTCCCCCAGAACTCCTGAGAGATGCCTCAGCTCTGGGCT
>NW_006429634.1:876583-878739 GCF_000325575.1 Pteropus alecto | reverse complement strand
TGTGGGGCAAAGGTACCAGCGGATTTAGCTCCTACAGAGGAAGCAGAGGCCCTTCCAGAGAAGGCGAAGACAGCGGCTGGCCAGGGGACACAAGGAGGCTCCTTCACCTTCTGTGACCCTCATAAGGGCTGAGAGGCCAAGCCTGGGGACTAAAGACCTCCATCGCAGAGTCCTATTGGCTTCCCTAGGCCCAGACATGGCTTGGAAAAGTCATCTCCCAAGGGGAATCCATGCAGGGCACAGCTGCTCCCTGAGGAGTGTCTCACCCTCCTTGGACAAGGGCACCACAATGCAGCCACTCTTATCAGTTCCCTGCCCCTCACCCTCAACCCCACCTTGTACCCCTTGTACTCCCTGCACAAAACCTCCATCACTCCAACAGCTCTCTCTGCAGCAAAAAATAATCATCCCAGGCCTCTCAATGGGCACTGGGTGTCAGGCCACTCCTAACCATTGACTCTGACCCTAAGTCTGACCTCATGTCCTCAGGAATCTTAACTCTCTGCCCCTGGCTTAGCCCAGCCGGGGTCTCTGCACAAAGTCAAGGCTGCCACCCCAGGAGCTTCCTGGCAGAGAGTAAGTTTCCTCTACCCTCCCTGCGGCCAGGGGGCTCCTTTACCAGCGT
Organism: Pteropus alecto; assembly: GCF_000325575.1. Lineage (NCBI taxonomy): Eukaryota > Metazoa > Chordata > Mammalia > Chiroptera > Pteropodidae > Pteropus > Pteropus alecto. The sequence continues at coordinate 878,114 of NW_006429634.1, read as the reverse complement.
TTTTTTCCCCTTCGCCTTTAAATTTCTGTGATCCCAGTTAGGATGGGGCAGAGGTAGGCGAGCAGAGACTAGAGAGACAGGCAGGAAGACAGATGAAAAGACAATGGAAACAGACAGGTAGAAGAGTAAGACAGTCAGGCAGACAGGTGGATAGACAGATGAACAGACAGGCACACAGATAATTAGACAGGTCAACAGAGGAATGGAAACAGACAAGCGGGACTGATTGTTGGACAGTTAGGTGGAGAGATGAACAGACAGGCCAACTCGCACACAGGTAGAAACTCAGTCTGGCAGAGGGACAGCCACACAGGCTGAAGGACTGTCAGACAGTCCGATGGACAGGCCAGAGGGCCATTCAGGAAACCCTAAAACCAAGGGGTTCTCTCTGGAGGCAGCAAGAAGGGATTAACAGCGGCACATTTTCCAGGAACTGGAGGTCTTTCTCTCTCAGGCACCACTGAGCGACTGAGAGCCAGGCCTGGCCCTTCAACTGATAGCTGCGGGGCCTCTCATGTTCCAGGCTGGGCCAGGCCGTCCCCTGAGGCTGAGCTCTGAGCTGCCAAAATTCACTCTTTACATCCAAGAGGGGTCAGTGTTTTTGAAAGTTGTAAGAGCTTGGGGAGGGGGGGAGGCGGGGCAGACCACAGAGCCAGTGTTTCCAAAGCTACCCCTCTCCTCTTTCTTTTTCCCCTGGGGTGCTGAAAGCCAGGCCTGGTGCAGCGGCCAGAAGATGGGCAGGCAGGACAGGCAGGGCTGCCTGCTGCTGTTGCTGGGAAGTTGAAGGTGGAAGGGAGACTGAGTGAAGACTCAGATAAGTCAGACAGCACACACAGCGTCAGGGCTTGGGTGGCTCCCTGGGACCCACACACGCCTACAATCGGAGGCCTGCCCTGGGCTGGAGTGGAGATTGTCCTTGGAGAGGGGATTCTCCGAAGGAAGCCCAGCCAGGAGCCTACTATAGTGACATAATGGGGGAGACGGTGACAGAAAGCTTGGGGGGCAAAGGGTCCCCTTTGTGTCTGAGACACAAGAGACAGAAGCAAGGAAGAGGAAAAGGGAGCCCCACTGTAATGTCTCCAGATCGCAGAGAGGATGGGGGACAAGAAGCTGGATTTGGGGGGTACCTGGGACAGAGGAGCAGGGGTTGGAAGTCAGGATGGAAATAAGGAGTTGCGGTTGGAGAGGTCAGGGGTCAAGAGTTGGAGATTAGGGATTAGGGTCAGACTGGGGGAATCAAGTCGCCGGGCTCAAGCCTGGGGGCATTGAGATGAGGGTCCGCCATGGGGATGGGGGGCAGGAGGCGGAGCCAGGGCGGGACGGCCAACCCCATGGAGCTCGGGCGCCGCACAGGGCGGGAGCGCGGGGGCACCGCCAGGGGTGCGGGGTCGCAAACTCACATGAAGACGTGGTAGACGAAGGCCCAGCCGCGAGGTCGTTCCAGCACGTTGTAGACCCAGTTCTGGAGGCGGCGGTAGCGCTTGTGCGCAGCCGAGGAGCGCTGGCCGCAGGCGGAGCCCGAGCCTGAGCC
>NW_006429634.1:875483-875876 GCF_000325575.1 Pteropus alecto | reverse complement strand
CGGGGGCTGGGGCAGCGCGCGGGGCCGGGAAGCTGGCGGTGGGCGAGGGGCGGGCTCCGCTGCAAAGGGCTGTGTGGATCCGAATGCCGGGCTGGGACTGGGACGCCTCTTGTGTGGTGCTGGAAAGTGAGGCGTGAAGTGTGGAGTTGTAGCCGCGGTCGCGGTCGGGACACGCGTCCTGTGGAGTTTGGTGTGAGTGGATGCAGAATTGTATGCAGTGTGTGCAGAGTGAATGGCTATGGCTCAGCCAGGTCGTGGGGCTGAGTCAGTGGAGATGTGGGTCCTGGGTCCGGTGTGGATGGGTATGAAGATGAGTATGCAGAGTCTGGCCCGCCGGCTATTGTCGATATAAGCAGTGAGGTGTGCCCTGTCGGGTCGTGCCCTTTGCGCGTT
>NW_006429634.1:837661-875137 GCF_000325575.1 Pteropus alecto | reverse complement strand
CCCAGAGACCCACAGAATCCCACCTAGAAAGACCCCCGCCCCCTACCTCTCTCCTCTTTAGCTGGAAAGTTCTTGGTGCCTGGCCTACTCTCTCTAGCTGTAGGAGGCGTCCCTTCTCGTTCCCTTTAGCCCTCTAGGCCCCGCACGGAGCTATAATTTGGGTTTCCCCATCCTCCTTCCCTCTTCCCCGGCAGAAAGCTCGGGCCACACCAGCGGCTCCCTGCTCCCTCCACAAGCCCTGCCCCAGGGTGAAGAGCTTCCGCAGCAAACTCTTCCCGTTCCTCCCGGAGGATCTCGGGGGACGGGAGCGGAGTGGGAGGGGTGGTGGAGGGGGCGGGAAGGCGAACTCGATTCTCAGCTGTCAGCAAAGGCAGCATTGATCTGCTGAGAGCCAGTGGGGGAGGGAGGCAGGCAAAGCTGCGGGAGGGCAGGGAGGGGGCTGCAGAGACTTGGGGGTCCTCAAGCTGGGCTTAGCAGCCAGCACACGCCCCTACCCCTCAGTGACCCTTTTCCCTCTGCATAGCAAGGGGTGCCTTCTGGGTCTGACCTGAATCTCTCCAGCTGCTCCAGGCTCTAGGTGTGCACAGGGCCAGAGCCTGGAGCCCCTGGGCAGGTTATGCTCCATCCTCACTGGTAACGGGACCCCAGGTGCCAACTCTGGATGCAGTGCCTGGACTAGATTAACCCATCCCCTCCCTATGAGCTGAATATGTGGCATTGCCCTCCCAGACTCTATGGTACTGTTTCTCTGAGCCTTGTCAATCAGGTGTCCCAGGGATGGGACTAAGGTCTGGGGTTGTGAATGGTGGAAGGAAAGCAGTTGCGAGGGGTCTAGGGATGTTTCTTGAGGTCCTTTTGAGGCTCTTCTATGACAGAAAGGACACTTGAACCCAGGTTGCCCTTGTCAAGACCCAGAATATCTGAAATTGGGCCTATTCTGGGAAATTTCATCCTCCAACTCAGCATCACCTCTGGAACTCCATGCCTCCCTTCCCATTTGGGGGACTGAAAAAGTTGCTTTTTCTCCTGGTGAGAAGTCCTTGGGGAGAGGATCTCTCATCATCTTTCCCACATCCAGCTCCAGGTTACCCGCTCAAAGGCAGCAAGAAGTGGAAGGGGACTAGTTGTAGCTAGAGGGATGGAAGTTAGATCTCAGGAAAGACTTTCATAGGGCACAGAGGCCTGTTTCTCCTGCAGGTATATGTGTAATGGAGGGTCAGGCCCACTGCTTTTTAAAGTGAGGAGACATAGAACTCTTCCTAAGGGGAGAGGGGGAAATGGTTCTAGGAGGCCATAAGCAAAGTTTAGTTGGTGTGTGTGTGTGTGTGTGTGTAAGGGGAGGAGCAGAGGAGAACACCTGGTTCAGAGAGGACAGGTGGCCACTCTGAGGGTCACCCGGCTGCCTTCCTGTCCCCATCCGGATTCCCAGGACGTGACTTGGGAGGATGGACTTTCTCCACCGCAGCCTTTAGTGACTAAGACACTTTTCTGAGCAAACAGCTGTCTCAGGATCTCTCAAGTAGGCCACTCCGCTGGAGGGTGTGGGGATGCTGTGGTTTCCCACCCTCCTCCCTCCCTCTCTCCCACCTGTTCCCTTCACCCCACCCTCAGCAGCTTCTTTCCCTCTCCCAGCCCCCACTTCACCCCGTGGTAACAGTGTCAGAACATCCCTGCCCTGCCCGGACTCACTGTTCCACCTGCGCAAGTCCTTTCTCAGCTCTGGACTTCAGTTTCTCCATCCATACCATGAGAAGGGGCAGGGCTCCAGGATCTCCTGTAATTCATCACTGTCACCATTATCCATCAATGGAGCAAGTATTGATTGAGAAGTGTGGCGGGGGGGAGAGAGCTCCCATTTGTGGAGCACCAACTGTGTACCAGGCCCTGCCCCTTCTGAGACCAAGAGCAGCCCTTTGCACGCAAGAAAGCTGAGGCTGAGAGGTACAGGGACTCACCTAAGGATACACAACCAAAGGGTGACTCTAGAACTGTCTACAACCTGTCCTCTCCCCTGGCGGCACCTAGCTACTATACATGGGGTCCAGGGATCAGTGCTGTGGGCTGAGGGGGATCCATAGATAGCCTAATCCTTGTTCTCTAGGATTCGCTCCTGCCAGGGGCAGACTCCCAGGTATGAGAGGGTTGAGGTCTGCAAGTGGCTGGGACCAGGGGCCAGGTTTAAGCTTCTCATTGACTCCCAGCATGACCTCAGGCCAACCAAGGGCTCAGATTGCTTTCTTGGAGTGGGAAAGGGATGGTTGAAGTCAATGGTTTTCAAACTTTATTAGCAAAAGAATCCTTCTTACGAAGGTGTAAAGTAGCATCCCAGCGTGTCAAAAGCATTCAGAGGTGCTCTAGTTGAATGGGGATGAGCAGGTCAGGTTCTACCCACCAGACCTCCTCCTCCTCCCTCCCCACACCCCAGAAACTCCCTGGGTTTTCTTACAGCTCTTAGGGTTGCCAGTGGTCAGATGAGGGAGACATCATAGGCAATGGCAGAGGGAGCCTTCCTGGGGACAGAGAAAGGGAGGGCGTGGAGAGGTACAGAGAAGTACAACCAATATTGCCTGCAGCTACTATTAATGAGGCCCGTGCTAAGCCCGTGCATTGTCTATTTCAGCATCCCAACAATCCTGTGAGCCAATATTGTTCACACCCCCATTTTACAGACGAGTAGACTGAGGCTCAGTGAGGAGACTTATCTAGTGTAGCTCTTTACTCCTGTGCCGTAGTGTGTGTGTATGAGTGGCAGGTAGGGTGTGGAGATGGGGAGAATGTTACAGAGCACAGAGAAGGAAGAGCAAGCCTAGCAAGGGGGACACAGGGTGCCTTGCATGCTAAGCCGAAGGGTCCAATTTGGCCTGAGGGGAACCAGGCAGCTTACCAGGGCCTGAGTCCAGGCAGGCGCCAGAGGCTGGGGCTCTAGAGAGCTCAGTAGGTTGGAATGGGAAGCATCAGCCTCCAGGGAGGTTGGCAGTGCCAGGAGCAGAAAGAACACTGAAATACAAGTCATGGCTGGCCTAACTGGTGACCTTGGGCAAGTCACTTCACCTCTGCCCCACCTTCCCTGGTTGCCAGGAGCGCAGAATGCAATAATGCATGGAAAAGTTATGATCGTGCAGGGAGCTGTACAAATATGAACCATTGATCTTACTGGTCTTCAGGTGTTCAGGTGGTAAAGGGAGATGCTGTAAGAATTCTCTAGTTCTCCAGCTCTTCTCAGTCTGGGAAGGCTTCCTAGGAAGAGGGGAGTAGAGCAGAGGGTATTCACGGAGTGAAGTGATGGCATTACATACATTATTTACCTCTAAGGATCCAACTCCACTGACGGCAGGAGGAAGAAGTATGAGAGAAAGTGCAGGCCTGCTTCCTTTTCCCAGTGAGGCCAAAGGACAAGAGAATTAGGCCACCCAGGAGGTGAGAGATACTGGAGGGGGACCTGGGGAATTTCTTTCCTCCTAGATCTGGACATGCCACTGAGATCTCCCCAGTCCAGACTGTGCAGGCCTGCTGGGCCAGTCAGCTCTGAGCCACAGGGAAATGGGGGAGGGACCAGTGTCGCTGAGCTCAGTGAAAGTGAACCCCCATTGATCCTCAGGCCTGGAGGGGGGCCCACCGGGAAGAGACACTGAGAGAGAAGGGGTATGGAAATGAAGGTCAAAGCCACCCCTTCTCGTGCTGCTCCTCCTCCATCTTCAGGATTCTTCTTTGAATCCAACGCCTAGACGATCATGCAGAAGGCAACACTACTGCAAATTTGCTGGTAGGCTCCATTTTCTCAGTGAAAGGTGCTGGGACAGTGGAGCTGGTAGGAAAATGAGGAGGAAGGACTTTTCTGAGTTGCTGAGAGTGCAATGGAAAAAAGCTTTAGTGCTCCCCACTCTCCTAGTGGGAGAAACTTGGATGAGGGCTCAGGGAAGGAGATGATGTGAGGAGGAAGGGTGCCAGGAAAAGAGGTTCAGGAAAGGGGCGAGACTTGGTAAAATAAAAGATTGGATCCGGGGAGGAGAATGGGGGCTCAGAAGGGAAGCTGGGGGCTCAGTGACAGGGCCGGGAGGTCCAAAGAGTGGGACTTCCGGGCCAAATTTGATCAAACACTATTGAAGTCTCTCTTCCTTAAGACAGTAGGTATACAAGGTAAATGCTGGATAATTAAACAGCAACAACAACATATCCAAGCTCAAATGCAAGAATGAGAAATCTCTGAGGGCCAAAACTGAGAGGGAATTCCAGCGGTGAGCAGGAGTTGAAGCTGAACCTCTGGGGAGGGGTTCCGCAGTCCAGCAGGATGGCAAGTTTATTTACAGACCCCACTGGTGGCAGGAGCTATCGTAGGCTCCCTGCTTAGAGCTGGGTCTGGGAAAGTGCTGTCTTCCATAAACAAGACTAAAATATCTCTGCCTGCTAGCTACCTGGCCTTGGCTTTGGGTAGAAAGAGTACCCATATGCATATGATACCTCAAGCCTGTCGACATGGAACGTGGGCTAAGGACTTGATATTCACGCCATGTAAAAATCCCAAGCCAAGACAGTAATATAAGAGCGAGATTGGGGCTAGTGCACTTGCACATGGCTGGGGCAAATACAACTAAGAAATCATCCCTTAGGGTAGCCACCATATCCCAGGAACTGTCAGAAAAATGTGCTGAAAATAACTATCTCAGGAATAAACTTCACAACATATAAGAAGTAAATATCTTGAGAGATATCTCTCATGGGAGAATCCATACTTAAAGACCTAGAGATAATGGAGCAAACTGAAAGGAAGTTTAATATAGTTAAAATCTTCAAGAAGATAAAAGAAAGAACAGCATCTATAAAACCAGAACAGGAAGATACCAAACAGGAACATGTAGCCGACATGACAAGAATTATCTAGAAATTTTAGAAATAAAAACAAAAGTCACTGACGTTAAAAAGAAAAACTCAGATGGGTTAATAGAGCAAATACAGCTGGAGAGAGAATTGGTGGATTAGAAACTAAACCTGAAAAAATCCTCCAGAGTGAAGCACAGAACAATAAAGAGATTAAACATATGAAAGAAAAGAGACATAGAAGATTGAACAAGAAATTCCAGCATATATATTATTAGTTCCAAGAAAAGATACTGGAAAGGGTAACTAAGCTCTTTCAAGAAATAAGACATGAATTTCTAGGTTTGAAAGGCCCATAGACTGCCTAATAAGATATCTTTAAAAACAAAACAAAAATACATCTAGACACCTTGTAGCCAAAGTGTAGAATATCAACGATAAAATGGAAATTCTAAGAGCTATCAGAGAGAAAAGATAGCTTATCTACAAAGGTCCAATAATTGAACTGACAGTAAGCTTCTCATCAGCAACAACAGATGCCAAAAGGCAATGGAATAGTATCTTCAGAGTGCTCAGGGCAAATAACCGTGAACCCAGAATTCTGTACATTGCTAAACCATTTACATAAAAAGCAAAATAAAGACATTTTAACACATGCAAGATCTTAGCTTCTGTCTCACAGACCTTCACTGAAAGAGAAAGGCACAGGAGCTTGGGGAGAGGCTGGGAGCTGGAGAAGTGATGGGGCTAAGTGGAGGGCCAGGGCTGCGAGGGGTGGGGGTGGGGACTGGATTGTTTCGGATCTCTCCTCAGCACCAGCCAGCCAGAGGAGCCCAGCCCAGCCTGGCCCAGCTGGGGCCCAGCTCAAGTTCTCCCCTCCTGAGTGCCAGCCATGCTGTCTTATCCCTCTTCCTGGGCTGTGGTAGTAGCCCGGCATATAAGCTAGAGGGTAATGCTGCCAGCCCAGCTCAGAGGACCTTGAGGAAGCCACACCCAAGTTGCTCATGTAACCAGGCACTTGACCTTCACCCTAGAGTCCTCTCCTCCTGTGAGGTCAGATGCTGCCTTACAGATAGATGCCTATGGATGGCTGGAGAAGTGAGACAAAGTCTAGGTCCCTACCTAGGAGTAGGGGGTTGAGAACTTTCATTCTCTGTGGAAAAAAGAATCAGGAGCAGAGGGGATGAGACTAATGAGGCTGAGCCAGTGGGGACAGAAGGCTTCTTAGAGCATTGGCTCTACTCAATGAGCTGGTGCCCTAAGGTAATTTCTTAACCTCTTTGAGCCTCAGTTTCTCACTTATAAAATGGGGAGAATACCTACCTAATGAGGATATGAAGATGAAATGAGATAATCCATTTAGGTACCAAGTTTTAACATCGTCTTACACCAAAATTTCTTAAAAGAATAATCTCCATCTACTACCCCTCCCCAGCATATTATCAGTGTTCAATAAAAAGTTGTTAAGAAAAAAGCAACAGTAAAAAGCAGAGGTGGAAAGGCGTGCAGTGTTGGAGGCCCTAACTGCGGGGGACGGGTTCATGTTCATTCACTTACTCATCAGTTACTGTTATTCTCTTGGTGTCAGGCCCTGTGCTGCACTCATGAGGCGCAGAGATGACCCTGAACAGGAGCAGAACCATCTGTAAGGAAGACGGCCAACTAGAAAATTCTAAGAGTGATAGGGGGTCTCTTCAGGGCCTAACTTGTCTTGGGTTGTCTTCTCTTTCCCATTCCCTCTCCCACCTCTTCCCCCAACCCAATATAAGTTTCATGATAACACAAACTTCGCCTGACTTGTTTTCAGCTGTCTTCCCAATGTCCAAAACAATGTCTGACACACGGAAAATGCCAAAGACATATTTGCTGAATGACTGTGTATTTGAGTACTAATAATAGAGGCTGTAGAAGTTGCTATGGAAGCATCAAAGAGATCTTCATTAGCTGCACCAGGAATTAGAGATCTCTCAGCAAGGGCCATTAAACTGGGCTTTGATGGATGTATAGGAGATCATTAAGTGGAAAAGAAAGGCAAAGGACATTCCAGGCATCGGGGCCAGTACATTCTGAAAACATGGGAGTTCAGGGACTAGTGAGTAATTGAGTGTGGCAAGAGCGCAAAGCGCAGGAGAGGAGAGTGGAAAGACACAAAGCTGGGAAGATAGGGTCTTAAATGAACTTGTCAGAAAGTCCTTATTAAAATCTAACCACCTACCCTGATCTAATACTCTGGAGAGGGTAGCGTTTCCAGTCCTTGCTGTTGCCCCAAGGAAGCCCCTCCCTTCAAAAGTTAAGGATCTTATTAGGAAGGGGCTATGGATCTAGTACCCACCGAGAAAGGGGACAGTCATAACCCCACAGTTTCTTGAATTGTCTCAGGTTGGATGAGGGTGGGACGGGGTATCTCCCAGAGACTTGGTTGAGTGCTACATGCTGCCCCCTTGTGGCCTCAGCAGAACTGAACAGCGAACAGGCCAGGCAGGTGGTCTGTTGGTAATCCCAGGGGCCTCCAGTCTCCTGCATCAGCCTCCAGGAAATTATCCCAACTACCAGCTGTTCACAGACCAGATCCAATTGCTTTATTTATTCCACATATATTCAAGGCTGGGCCAAAGAGTTTGGGGAGGAAACGCAAAAGGAGTCAGTTTGCATTTAGTAAAAGCTTGTTCTTACACACTTACACACACAAACACACACCCTTTGGCCACTATGCAATGGAAATCAGGAGACCAATGTTTTGGTTTCAGCCCCACCCCTATTCATAGAGTGACCTTGGGAAAGTCACTGCACTTCGCTGGGCCTCCCACGTCTCCTTCTGCAACACAGGGATCACGATCCTTCTTCCTGTCTCCCCTGCAGGGTCACCGTAAAGATCATTAGGAGGTCGAATGCTGCAAGTGCTAGGAAAAATGTTTAGAGTGCTCCGGATGTAAGGGGATCGTGCTGGGTATTAGCTGGGGCTCTCTTGGGCTGCGCCGAAGTGTTTGTTTACACCGGGATGGGACCTGCTGGCCAGGAAATTTAAAGGGAACGTGCTCAGCAAGGAAGCTACTTGCCAATAAGACTGGAAGTCTATGGGAAAATGGGGACCCATTGACTGGCCTGCATTTCCAATTATGCTTAAGTTTTCAGGAATGAGTCAGAGCAACAAGGTGGGAAAATACAGTGGCCTCGACATGGGTTAGCCAGGAAATGAAATAGCTGAGCTTCTGCCATTTCCCTGAGGCCAGTGCTCCTTCTGTGAACTGGAGTTTATGCTCCTTCTTGCACTCTCTTCACGAAGCTATCAGTGAATGCTTGCATGTCTGAGACGTTTGGGTACAGGACAGTGGGTAAAGCCAGATAACCTCCTTCAAAGTCCAGAGCTAGAATGAACACAGGAGGAAGGGCGCTGAACTTGGGAGTCAGATGCCTGTGGTGCTGCGCCAGACTCACTATGGGGACGGACCTACTGACTTCTCCTGGTGATAGTGTCTGCTCCACCTAGCCTGATGACAGAGAAGTACCATGTATCCCAAACCTCAGAACTAGTAAATTCTTTGCTTTTGCAAAAGAATGTTATTTTTCTTTTTATAGTGTGAATCTCTTATCTGGTCCCAGCTGTTTTTGTTTGGTGGCTAAGAAGCTAAAGATGAAATATGAAACCTAATTCTAACAACTAGGTAGATCTTTACAGCCAGACTACTACTTTTTTATGACCGATGAAGGAGAATGCTCTATTCTTCCTGCTTCAATCAACAGGACACCAGTACCTGGCTGTAGACCCCTTCTAATCCACTGGCTGACAAGGGACTTGGGCTGCCCTCCATGGCAGATGCCACTGGACATGGCCATAGCAGTCAACTCCAAGTGTCAGCCTGCATGTGCCAAGGCAGAAGAGGAGGGATTTACCCGGACCCTTATTTGAAAGGTAAGGATAGCTTTCTCTATGACAGATGCTCTCTTGACCCTCAACCCAACAGGATACAACTGAATCAGGCCCATGTGTGGTTGTCCATGAAGTAAGGCAGGCAGGCATCTCTGAGCAGCAAATAGATTCTGATGAAGTTCATTTTAAAAATCAGCTGAAGATCTCAGTTTGAATCACATATGTAGCATAAGCTTTTTGTCCCTTAGCTTTTTTTCACAAGGATCCCCCTCCTTCAAGACACCCAACCTGAAGGCAAATCTTTCCAAGCCTTTCCCAAGCAAAGTGGCCCATGAATGCCACAGACACAGAAACTCAGACTCTATATTATCTAAAATGAGATTTATTGCATATCATGCAGTTTGAAGTCCATGCAGCACAGGAGACTAGCACAATTTTGAATGCATTTAAAAAATAAAATAAAAAATGGGGTGAGAAGGAAGTAAATGCACAAAGTTGTAGTCTCCTTGGGTCCCTGGGAGAGCAGGATTTGAGAATGAAACTATCCACTCTCCATGGTGAATGAGTTCATCTCTTAAATCAAGGAATGTCTCCATGGTCTCTGGATGCAAATACACAAAGCTCTGGGGCAGGAGCAGGGACAAGGGGGAGACGACCATTAATGAAAAAAAAACTACGAGCATTCACCTAATTTAATCTGAGGGCAGTACAGGTTGGCAAATCCTGGGGGCATCAGCTGTTCCAAGAATCAGGAGATAACATACACCTGTGAGAAGATTTGCTCCTAAAAAGAAGTGGTGGTAAGAACCAAATACACAAAGCTCTGGGGCAGGAGCAGGGACAAGGGGGAGACGACCATTAATGAAAAAAAAACTACGAGCATTCACCTAATTTAATCTGAGGGCAGTACAGGTTGGCAAATCCTGGGGGCATCAGCTGTTCCAAGAATCAGGAGATAACATACACCTGTGAGAAGATTTGCTCCTAAAAAGAAGTGGTGGTAAGAACCAAAAAAAAAAAGAAAAAAAAAATCTTCAACCACACTCTTCAAGAAAATGCCATAAATATGTTATTTAATATTTTCATTTCATAGCATTGGACACACAGCTCAGCATACTGAAATACTGATTCCTTGGAGAAGAAAAAGTGGAAAAGAAAATAAAAAATATTGCATCCTTCTTTTGGAGAATCTTGGCCCCCAGGCATGAGGCGTAGTGCACCAGTGTCCTAGCCTGCGGGAGGCGTTCAGGTCGGCCGGGTCCTCTGGGGAGGGACGCTGTGCCCACTGCCTGGGGCTTTATGGCAAAAATTGTGTTGGGTGTCCTTGGCCTTGCCAGCTCAAGCCCTCAGTCTCCGGTCACCTGGGGGGCCTGCCCGTCGGAGGGCTGGTTGGCTGACTGGATGAACATGGGTTGGGCGAGGTCCTGGCCGGCAGGCATGGTGACTTGCTGGATCTGGTAGAGCTGCTGCGAGGGGTGGAGAGGAGAGAGTGAGGTCACCCCTGGGAGAGGGGCATGCAGCTCCCTATGGGCCTCGAGTTGGTTGGGGGCCCCAGATACCTCAACCACCACCCACTGCAAGGCGTCGGAGGGAGGAGGGGATGTAGAGCTCTGCTGGGGGTGGGAGCAGCAGACACAGGAGGCACCAGCACGGTGTGAGGGTGTGTGTGTAGTGGGCGGGGAAGAGGTGCAGGGAGTTGCATTTCCTGTGGCTTTCACTTCTCTGGGCTCTGCCTCTCCCGTTAGCTCAGAGCCTCGAGCTTGCTGCACGCTGTTCCTCTGTGATAAACACAAGCAATTCGAACCACTGTACCAGCAGCTTGGAAGTCAGCATTTCCCCAACTCTCAGTAATCCTCACTGGCAGGGGCAGTAGGATTGCCCTCTCTTCCTTTCCTCAGAATATCTGGCTCAGGTGGAGGTTACACCGAACCCGTAGTTCTACATGGGCCCTGCTGTGGAGGTCGCCTGGGATTACACACTTCCTACAGCGAAGACCCGTGAGGGGGTGAAGAAAATGCACACATAGCTACTATGGAAGGTTTGGTTTCTCAGGCGTTCTCCAAAAGAAACCAAAAGCCAAGACCCTCTGCCACAGGAGCCCTGGTATGTGAGCCTAGCACCTGGTGCCAGCAGAAGTCAGAGGTGGGTGATGCAGCTCCTCTCCCTTCTGGACAGCAGAGAACACGAGCTTGGGCGTGTCGCCCTATCACGTCCTCAGGGGTGTCTGGGACCACAGGAGGAGGGGAAAGGCGGAGAGAAAGGGAGGATTCTTTCCTTGCATGGGTTTAGAATGACTGAATTCCAAGCACTGAGAGAGGTTGAGAGGTCACATGTTCTCTGCATTTCAACTAATCCATACGATTAAAAAACAACAGAGCTTCGAGTAAAACTAATCCTAGAGAGGGAAACAGGAGGCCTGTGTTCTAGTCCTGGTTCTGCAATGAACAGCTGAGCAAGCATGGACAAGGCAATTCCCAGCTCTAGGGCTCAATTTACTCATCTGTAAAATGGGGGCTTGGGCTATATAATGTCTAAGATTAAGTTCAGCTCCCACAAGTCTAAATCTAAAGGACAGGCACCCTGATTTAAAGACAGTACTTGTTTCAACAATTTCTGTCCACCTGTTTTTAACAGAAGATGGGACAGTGGCCCTAACCATCCAAACCCACGGATGTCATTCTCTAATTCTCCCAACTTCTCATTCTCTGCCCCTGCCCAGGCTGGGTGTCCTACCTGTCCATCTGTGAACTGGCTGAACTGCTGCTGTCCTTGCTGGACTTCTGTCTGTGTGATCTGTAGGAATTGAGACAGCAGAACAGGCAGGTCAGCTGCAGGGTCTGGTCCACCAGCCCGCCTCCAAGGAGAGGGTCGTGAAGAGCAAATGAGACAATGCATATAAAGTGCTCAGAATGAGGTCTGGCACAGAACAGATGCTTGACATGTAGCAGGAAAGCAAGGGTCCCTCCCCATCCCCTAGCACTGAAGGCTACTCAGACTCGGCACCACACAGAGGACCCTGGAGCACATAACACACAGCTTCTACAATCACCTCTCTTAATGGCTGCCCACTTCCCTCCTCCCAAGGTCTTTCCAGGGCCTGAGGCTCAAATCAATCAAACGAAACACTGAGCTCCTAGGTGCTGATATGAGCGAGGCATAACATTTATGGTTTAGGCAGAAACCCTAAGAGTCTTTCAGCCAGTGAAGGCAGATTGCAAAACACTGGGCAAAGTGGTGAGTGGTCCCTTTCATTCTTGGAAGGTGGGCTCCAAACCAAACCCGTATCACCCAGATTATCTGACGGGAATATGAAACACCCTGGCGAGCAGGTGGCCTTGGCCCTAGAAGCCCTTGTGGCAAACATACAAAGTACTTTTTCCGATAGTAGCCACGTGCAGCCCTCTAGGCAAGGAGGAGGGGGGTAAGCAAGGAAAACATTTATCACATGAACTTAAAATATTATGTGTGGATTTTAAAATAAATTAACTGATATGTAGAATTGCACTGTATGATGCAGGCTGTTGGAGACAGCTCGGCAGACTAGAAAGAAGACTGAAGCATGCTTGTGTAAATGTGTATCTGTGGAACATGTGACTAGTAATGTCTTCTGTGTACCATCTCCTGGAATCATTACAGCCAACCTCTCGAGTGTCCTTGCAACAGCCAAAAACTACCCGTCAGGCCTACCCAGGAGGCAATGAGGAGCAAGAAGGGGACAGGTGTAAAAGGGTTTCATAGAAGTTTCTTACGACTGTTCCTTGTTTTGGGTCTTTCTCCTCCTACCAGTCTAAAAGCTGCTTGAGGGCAGAGGCTAAGTTTTGTCTTTATACCTCCCAGTGCAAAGTAAGTGCTCAAGAAATGTCTGCAGAATAAAGGAATGACCCTGAGATAAATGAAAAATATTCCTCATAGATGAGGTTAACTGTGCCCTGTGGCCAGCAGGATTGCTCAACATATCCGCTGAGAAGAAAGTTAAATTCCATTTACATATTATTTATTCAGCATTCATTCAACAAACATTTACTGAGCACCTAAGTACCAGCTGTCACAATTACAATCTGTTGTTATGTAGACTCTGACTGCCCTCAGGTGCCCTCTTCTCGGTTCTCCTCCTCTTTTCTGTATACCCAACTCTCCCTACTTTCTGGCTTTAGTTTCTGGTGCCAAAACTGACCTCTGGGAAACCAAAATCTCTATCTTCTCATTTCCTCCCACTCCATGCCATAGAAAATTTTTGGATCTCAGGTTAGAATCTTTTTTTAAAAAAGAGAGGGGTGCCCAAGGGTGTGACCAGTCTTGAGATCTTATTCCATGTCAGTGAGCCCCAAGGAAATTAGGGTAAAGCCCAAGTCCTTATGTGAGCCTTTAATGATCCCAGAGACTATAGGGAACTTTGAAGCCTTGCTTTTGGCACATTCCTCATATTTTCCCAAATGAGATCTTTGGAGACCTGCTCTATAAACTCAGTCCTGTCACCACTGTCAATAGATACATCACCAAAAATGCAACTGGGCCAGACAGGTCCAGCTCTTAAACGATCGCTGCTTTTTTTGGGTCTGAGGCAAAAGAATCCATTAACAATGCCTCCCTTTGACCAGCATCCTCCATCCCCTGCACAACATGCATAAGTCCCCCAACCCCCAAGCCCAGGGAGGCAGCCCCCTCAGTACCTGTGGCTCACAGCCTTCAATATACTAGGGTATGAGAGGAGATGGCAGGGCGGGGAGGCAATCTCTGGTTAGAAATGTATGGTGGGAATAAAATCTAAGTTCGCTTTCCAAAGGGCACCAGAGGTGCCAGAACAGCTATTCAGTTTTAAAGATGGAAATTCAGCCTGACGATGAGGCAGTTTGTCAAAATGCTTCCTCTGGTCAGGCATGCGTGCATATACATCAGGCTTTCTTCAAGTATCCTTGAGACCTCTCTGCCGTGCATCTCTTTGTCGCTTGAGAACTTGATGGTAAGAGATGCACTTTGTATACAATCCATCAAAAAACCCCACTTTGTCCCTTGGGATGCAGGGATGCAGAATAGATGTGCAGGGTATAGAGGTGGCTCTTGCTGAAGGATAAGGGGGTGAGAGAAAGTTGTGTGCTGAGCATTCTTTTGCAGCCAGAAGCCAGCTCCTGCTGGTCCCCAACTCTAACCCAAGCCCCACATCTCTGGGGCACATACCTGTTGAGCATTGGTGGCAAGTGTCTGGATCTGTCCCTGCACAACTTGGGTGCCTGATACAGGCTGGGCTAAGCGAATATACTGCAGCTGGCCGGCATTCAGCTGCACCTAGGGCAGAGGCAGAGACAAACAGACCACAGGAGATTCAGTATGACTTCAGATGGGCAAACTTTTTATGACCTGAGATGGTGACCGTCTCCTACCCCAACAAGTCCTCCAAAGAAGCCTACTATAAAAAGTTCCTTTTTAACAGAGATCAATACAAGCAAAACCATAACATCTCCACCCTGAAAGTCACACAGCACAAAAGAGGATATGTTCCCTGAATGGACTTTGGAAAAAATTCCCAAAGGATCTTGTCGCATATGTGAGAACAGCATGACTGCAACCTCAAAATTTGCTGGCTCTTAGCTCTTTGCTCAGTTTAGGCAGTCAGGCGTCTGACATTATCAGATGCTGTACCTTCAGTGTAGGCCCTTCTCCCCTCCATTTCCACACATGCTTCACCCCAGTTCCTGGAAATGCTGATCTAACACAAAAGAGTTCCAGCATTTGCCAAGAGCCCAAAGCAGATGGCCATCACCCTGCACCACAGCCCCGGTACTGCCCAACTCCAAGCTGCATGTCTTGGAAGAAAAAGCTGGCCTGCTTTACTATCGCTGTCCCCAAGAGCCAGGACCAATGGGGGTCTGTGGGACTTTTAGGATCCTTGGTGTTCAGCACTAGCTTCTGGCCAAACATCTCCCAAGAGGAAGCTGAATCAATAAAACATTCACAGAAAACCCCATCATGGGAAACCAAAGCTACAAAAATGCCCTTAGAGTCCCTCATGCTTAAGATTAAGTCTCAGATAATACAATAATACCACATGCTGCATTTAATTGTGTGCTAAAAGCCTTAACTCAGGCTCTTAATGCTCCGGTGTACCGTGAAAGTTTTAGTGCTTTGAGCATGGGGATGAAGAAAGGACCAAGGCAGTTACAATGCAAGAGGAACTGTAGCTCAGCAGAGAAAACAGTCAGCAAAGGAGGACTGTAGGCATTTACACCCGGGATTTGGGGGATGAAAGAGGTTCCAGGAGGTTGGCAGATGGGCCCAGACACCACCCTCCCTGGCCGCCCAGACTGTCTTTATTGCAAGGGTGAGCTTCTTGAGGTGGACAGACAAGTCGTACCTCTTTGTTCTGGACTGAATGTTCTCCATGCCTTCAAGAGCTAATGTCACTGTAGGGATTTTTGCTTCCATGAAGAAGAGGTTGATAGGAGGAAGCTTCACTCCTATGTGCAGTGTTAAACCAAACTGGTTTTCTAAAACTGCCAGCCTCTAACAGGATTGGAACCAAGAAAGACTAATCCTGAAGTCCTTGGTAGACCATTCCAAAATTGTCCACTTAAGGCAAGTTGGAGAGCTACAAAATCTAAACCTGTTAAGAATTTGGTTCAAAACAGATAGGGCACGATATTGTGACCTACATTCATTTAATTCCTGAGAATATACCAAGAGGAGCTGTCGAGAAGCTGCTGCCAAGCCTCAACTCCCCACTCAATCCCATGAAGCAGCTTCTAGGCAACAACACAAGATGCCTGTGGGGATGAAGACAGCTGGGTGGAGGCTTGGGAGACCTCATTTGCTGATACTGATGATATCTGGTTCCAGGAGTCACCAGAACTCTAGCCAAGCACACGGGATAAAAGACTAACGCCCTGTCCCAGGAATGGGGAGAAGTGTACTGATGGCCATAGCAACTGTCCATTTCCCAGCTGGAAAAAGCTCTCTGCAGAAACTCAAATGTGACTGAAAAGCTGTGAGCCAAACAGTTCCAAGCAGTTCTTAGAAGCAAGAAGCTCTTCTTTTAGGCTTAGGTTTAGACATTTGGTGATACTCTTCCCTCAGTCCTCTACCACGAGGATAGGTCTGGGGAGCCACACAGCTTTTTTAATGTCAGTGCAGAGCAAATAAGACTACTCCTTGGGCTTTTAAAAGAGAAGCAAAGTTTCCTTTCTGAAGGTCATCACTATCACAAGCTTTCTGATGAGTTCAGAAATGCAGACTCCTGCAGAAGGTATCTCAGAACAGTAAAGTCTAGGTCCTGAATTCTACAACAAAACTTCTGTGCTAAAGCTCTGCCCTAGAGGATTGAAAATACTAGAGTTAAAGCTACTGCAAAGCAGGAACTCTTCTCTGGCTTAAATGAACTTGTTTTGGTTTCTTTACATAAACGAAAACCATTCAAGAGGTCTTCGGGTTGGTGGTTCAAAGGTACGTGGAATTGATATAGTGTGTGTGTATGAGAGAGAGAGAGACAGACAGACATACAGAGACACACACACAAAGACACACACACTCTAACACTCTACTTTCCTAAGCTTTCTCTTGGCCTATTACTCTGTTAATAAAAAAACAGTTTCAAAAACAGAGTTGAGGATACTTTTTGAGCTTTTTTCAAAGAGAAAGTGGTTAATAAAGTCCAAGTAAATTTCTCTATCTGCCTACATTTCATTTAAAATAGGATAGGCAAGAGGCAGAAAATAAGGCTGCTCCTTGTCACTTACTTTCCACATTTTTGGTGGCAAGATGACCGATGTATAGATGGCAAGTGTTACAACAGGGCATTTTTTACAAAAGAATAAGCACACGTAAAAAAGCCAACAAATCTGAGAAATGAAATCCCTCAAGCACACAGGAAGCAGCAGTCCACAGTGAAGGAATGGGTAAGTTAAATGAAAGCCAAAAATACAATTTGCTGCAGGCTCCACTGGGAACTGACTCATGAATATGCAACAAGTGTATTTATGGCCTTCCCTATATACCTCCCTCTTATTCTCTGCTAATCAAAAGACAGGATTGCCTCACAGGGCCTTTGGGCCTTGGCATGGAATAGTGGTTACAATGATTTCTCTGTGTAGGCAGAGTGAGGAGAAATCAAGAGGAGCTGCCCCATGGTGGTGAACCTGAACCTGGGTTAAGGGAAAGCAGTGAGTATGCAGTGAAGCAAGTTGTGGTCTGGGGTAGAAGGAATATAGGTTAAAAAAAAAAAGTATGAATACACGTATGTGTATGTTACATACATCCACACTCAAAATATATATACACACACACATATACACATTTTGTGTGTGCATGTGTATGTGTGTATTAAGGTATAAAAATCTTTAAGTATTTCCTGTTATAACGTTGAGCACAGTGCCATGCAGACCTTGAGGTAGGACAGGGCTTACCGGGATCTGCTGGATCTCTCCTGTGTTTGTGATGATCTGCTGCATCACCTGCATAGTCTGTCCAGTGCCGCTCTGGGCCTGCTGGGCTTGACCCTGCGGCTGGGCCTGGACAATCTGTACCTGCTGACCTTCTCCAACCTGCATGGTCACTGGTGTGCTCTAGAAAGAAAAGTCATGAGAAAGCTGACTGAGGTATGGCTCAGAGTCAGTCGGCTTACCAAGGGGTTAATAATGAGTGTTGACTAGGAGCAAACCCTCTCCATGAATGCCTGAACTCATCTGAGCACTAAAAATAATATTCAACCTACAGAGTCTTTTGGGGTTAGAATACTGCTAAAGTTACTCTCCAAAATAGAAGATGAGAAAGCCAGATTTTTAGGCTCATAGTACAGAATATTTGCCTAGGCCCTAAACATCTCTATGCTTCAAATGTTGCGACTTTGCACAGCCACTTCAAAGACAGTGAAGCACATACGGTCCAAAAGAATCAAAAGCAACCATGACAGTTCACTTGAGAAATAGCCAAAATCAAGTCTGGAGCAGGTGAATTTGGAGGGCGAACTACATGGAAAACGGGGTCAGAATGAATTTACTAAATTCAGGATTCTAGGTTCCTCCTTAGGTTTGCAGGACATTGGAAAGAAATACAGCACACACTTGTTTTGGCCCCATTCGGGCAGCAGAGTGACTCCAGCCCACACTGGCCAGCTGGCTGCTGTGGATCACAGCACGGCTTCCCATGGGAGAGGCAAATGGGTTAACAAAATGTGGACGACGCACACTGTTAAGATCTGGATCTTAACTGAGGCTACTCCTATGTAACAGAATTTAATAAAGCAAGAATTTTAACTTTCTAGAAACAGGAATCTCAGATGTAAGAAATTTCTGTCCAAATGTATACGACTTGGCAGATTCTGTGTATCTTTCACACACTTAGTGGATTGTAGCCCTATGAAACTTAACATTTTTGAGAGACTTGTCCTGTCACACACACAAAGAAAACAACCAAAAAAAATATATTTTTTTTTAATTAAAAAAAAAAAAAAAAAAAAAGATGACCTGTCAGAAAGGTCAGTAAGTCACTTTTTCAAATCTCAAAACCTCAGCCCTAGATGTGACCTTTATAGCATATCTTGCTCATCTGGCGGGGCGGGGGGAGGAGGGGAGGGAAAGGGCGGTGCATGGAGAGTTGTGAGTGGTGGTGGTGGTGAGTGGTAGGGAGTGGTATTGAGGAGTAGTAAGAGGAGGGTAGAGCCATTTAAACTATACCCACAACCCCAGACCCCCAATTTGGCTATCTCTCCACTCTTCAGTAAGAGGACTCTGGGATTCTCAATGAATCATGGGCTTCAATCGATAATGCTATTCTGATGCTCTTACATTCTGATTGTATAGGTCTATTATGCATCTCAAGTTACAAGGATGGAGGTGTGTTCTGGGAACTACATATGAGATTCAAGGGATTACAAAGTGAAGAGAAATTACTATAAACTGGAGGAGGGTAGGGAAGAAAGATGACAGGGACCTATGTAAAAATACATGTATGTAGTGAGCTAGGACAACAGGAAACATCTGTTCTTACACCATGATTTTCAACTCAGCATACTCCCCAAACCTCCAGAAATAAAGGTTTCTTATTTCATGACAGAAAACACAGGATTCACTTAACCAAAATATGCTTTCCTTCCAACTTTAATCTGTATTCTGTCCTGCAAAGGATATCTGAACTCAATTTGAAATAGCCATTACTACAGAGGTCCAGGGAGGTGTCACAGAGCACAAGGCTATCCTGAACCAGAAAGATAATGAAACAACAGCTGTAAGATGTTGGGAGAGACCAATTCACCATCCTCGCAAGCCTTATCAGCTCCAATCTGAGCAAGTCTGAGATGCAAAGAAGTAGATAGATGAAATTCTCACTGACAAAAAAAAATGCGTACTGCCAACTCATCACTGTATTCTATCCAGTCAATTTTCCTGAGAGAATTTCTAAAGTATTTCTAAATCATTTCAAGAAAATGAGGGCTTGTGTTAGCATGGCAGCTGTCAAATCATGTATGGTGTGCCCTGTAGTTGGGGCACAACAGCCATGAGCTTCTCAGGATGATCAACCAATCAGAGCCAGCTCTTGGCAGACTCCCTTGAAGTTCACTCTGGAAAGGGATAAAGCCTTTGGCAGGTATAGCTCTCACCATTGCAGAAGTAAAGCAAGAGCCAAAGAAGGTCCCTTAGGCATCACGGTGCAGTGAACTCCTTGAGGCAGAGACCTGGCTACAATTATCTTTGAACCCCTCTTGCCTAGCATGGTGCCTGGCAAAGACCAAGCATTCAATAAATTTTTGTAACATGGATTAAAAAATGAGCAGGGAATAGATCCTAAAGTTATAATTAATATTTAAATCTATCTCCACCCCAATTTTCTTTCTTCTAGGCAAACCCAGTTCCATACTAGAATACACAAAGCTGTCTAGGACATGTCCTCTGCCTATCTTTTCAGACTTGCCTAGATGCTTCCCTATGCTGACTGTACTCTCTCACCACTCCCTGTGCTGTTTCTCACCTCCAATCAAGCCTTTGCTTGTGCTGAGCCCTCTACTGGGAAAGCCTCCTTCTCCTCTCTGATTTATTTCCATTATTCCCTCTAAGACTCATATTAGTCCTTTCAGGAAACCTCAGACATCGTCTTCTACCACCTCCCTCACATGTATGTTAAGTACCCCTTTTGATGTGCTCCCATAATACTCTCCACACAATCCTAAGAATATCTTACACTTCCCACGAGGTGGTATAATCTTATAGCCCCAACTAGACTGTGAATTCTTAAAAACAGGGACTATTTTATTCATGTTTGTCTCCCCAATGCATAGCATGGGATTTTATCTACAGAGAAGATCAATGTTTGATGAATAAATTAATTAATGATTGACAGGGAACTGAATTCAGGGCTCAGAGAACAGAGTTCTCTGCTACCTCTCATGATCTCCAACAAACATGGATGTTACTGGTCTTACAACAATTGTATTAGGGAGAGAAAAGAATCTTCTAATTACTTATAAAAAGAGAAGGTCATCTGATGAAATATGGTAAGACAGAGAAGTGATGGAGAGAAGGAGAAGAGAGGAATGAAGCCTGGCAATAATGCCTGATTTCCCCTTTAAGGGTACAAATTCCAATTCCCTGTAGACAGACACACAGATGGCAGGCATGGAGTCCCCTTAAAATACCTTCTACAGAGATGCCACTACTCTTCATGGGGGCATTATACAGACTTTTTTCTTTCTAAAATTTTTTAGCTCACAGGGATCCTAGAGAACATCTTGTCCACTGTACTTTCCTCATTTGCCCCATGAGGAAACCAGGGCCCAGAGAGATTAGGGTGACACGTGACCTCGGCGGCTGAATCTGGGGGAAAGCCCACGTTTCCAGACTTTTAAATCCAGTACTCTTTAATAATGACCTGAGTGTCTCTCTGCCTTAGTCAAGCTTGCAATTAGCCAAACCTAAGAGGCATTATCTTGCTGGAGAGGTACCTCCACAGCTCACAGACCTGGCCTTGCTGAGGCTGTGCAATGATGATCTGCCCAGGCTGGATGGTGGTTGTGGAGCTGGTGGTCTGCTGGCCTTGCTGCTGCCCCTGGACTTGGACGGCGGTGGGCTGCTGAGCCAGCGTGAAGTAGTACTGGACGGGCTCAGCAGGAGTCACAGATTGGCGTACCTCCTCCTGTGGGGTAGAAGGAGAGGCAGGTAAGAGGAAAAGAACCGACTCAGCAGCCGCCAGAGTGAATTTCCATTCTTCCCCCAAATGGACTCTATGCAGTTGCCTGCTGAATGCTGAGCTCTCCACATTTGAAGCCAAGGGAAAGTGGAATTCGAAGAGACCAGTTGTCCTAAATCAAACTAAAAATAACAGATTCTATAGGCTTCACAAAACATACAGCCAATTTTCTGAAGTACAGAGTAATCACCCATTGCGTGATGAGCTGCAAATGGGCAAATAATTACCGTAACTAAAAACCACACACCAGCAGTGCTTGTCAGTAAATGCTGTCAAGGCCTATGATCTCAGAACAGTGCTAATTGCAAGCACTGGAAGATACTACCCAAACGTTATGCTCGCAGGCCAGCTCCCAATCTCCCAAATAAGGAGCACTCTCCTTATTTTGTTCCCACCACCTCAGAAGGGACAGAGCAGGGAAAAGGGACATAGGGCTTTTCCAAGGTTGAAATTTCAGAATTAAATGTTAGAACTGAGAGCACCAGTAGGCAAATGCCCAGCTTTTCACAGCGTATTGAGAGCTCTGTGGTCACTGAGAGCCACATCTGTCCAGTGTCACAACTGGTTCTGGTTGTACTTAGCCACAGAAGCGCAACCCAGGGGGCCTGAAGGACAGCTCTCCGCTGGGGTGCTGCCTTGGCTGACTAAGGAGGTCGTATTCTGTCCGATCTGCAGGATGAAGAGACTTCCTTCTTCAGCTGACGTTTTCCATGGCAGAAGGAGTAAACAACCCTCTCCCAGCCACCTTGAGCTCACAGCTGAGAGTGTAGGATGTTTACACACACTACAGCATGGTTACAGCCTGAGGGTCCAGGGTTGGTCAGCCCCTGACCACCAACAGAGATTGGCATCTGTTCCGGAGGGCCCTGTGACACACGGTGCCCCTGCCTGAGACAACAAAAACAACAGAAACAAACAACAACTTGGGCCGACTGAGCAAAAATATTAAATTTACTCACTTCCTTATTCTGTCCTAAATTTGCAGGTTCAAGAAAAGATGAAAAGACACTTCTTCAAGATATACAGAACTTGTGGACTCCTTCAGAGCTCTCCAAAGTGACATTTACAAAGTCGGTACTGACCGCATCCCATCATTAGGTTAGGTGCCCTCACCTGTGCTTCCACAGTCCTTTCCTCATTACACTCTTTTGTCCTTGCTTGTCAAATTCACTATTTACCCTGCTAGAATGAAAACGCTATGAGGGCAAAACCTTGCTCCTCATTATTCCTACCATACATTCCCTTGTAGGCACTCAATAACTGCTTGCTGAATGATGGATTTATAGAGCCAGGCAGACAGTTACAGGTGGGAAAGTACAAGCTTACCTCATTTATTAAACTATTGTACTTCACAGGTGTTACATTTTTTACAAACTCAAGGCAAGACCCTCCACCAGCAAAAAGGTTACAACTTGCTTTACTGAGATACTTTATTACAGTGGCCTGGAACCGAACCTGTAATATCTCCCAAGAATGCCTGTACTCGCTTACTTTGGTGGCCTGGAACCGAACCCGCAACTATCTCCGAGATATGCCTATACTCTTTTTAAACTCAAGTTGCTAGCAGGACAGTCTCTTGAACACAACAGCTGTTATCAATAGAAAAGAATCCCTAAACTCTCTTTGCTACCTTTAGGATTTTGTGGTCACAGTGCGGGGAGAAGCTCATGTCCCCTGTAGAACAAGGCTGGGTATTCGTTTGCTTGCCTGGTGACTGGGGGCCCAGGATACTAAAACTAGGACTATTGATATCTAGCCTCTGAGGAACCTGGGTCTCTGCATGACGAGGTTCCTGGATGGCCATCCATACAGCCTAGGCGGACACTTATAACATGCAGGGTTTCTAAGCTAGTCCTCAAACATGAACTGCCTCCTAGGTTAATGTATTCTGTGCTTCATATCCAAAAAGTCCGCACCCTGACTGTGACTATGCTGAGGCAGAAGAGGAGCTCCCCTTCCATTTTCATATAGGTCTCAGTTTCCAGAACTTAACTGTGACGACGTCACCTCCATTTCAACTCCAACTTCTCACCATTATAAATCAAAGTCAGCCCTGTCAACTAGATCTTGGTAGTGACAGGGATAAAATACTGATACCCTCCTTAGCCAAGAAACAGAGGCCGACTTCTCTCTTCAAAGCTCTTGAAATGGGTTCAAAATATTTATTTTCCACTGATATCTCCCTTCCCACTTTATAAAAAATCATCAATCACTAGAGTCCAGACATTACTTGAAAAGGCTCCTGGGTGATGAGAAGGTACAGAAGACTGAGACCACTCCCAGAACCAACTTGTAGGAGGTTAGTGAGCAGGGAGACACTGGCATTTCCTAGCTCTCACCTGTGATTGTTCTGCCTCCAGTTATCCTTGACTGCAGCTGCTGCAAGTGAATATGGTCTTTATGCCAGACAAAAAGGAAACTCTTTAAATACCCCATTCAGAAGCCAAAATACCTCTTGCCAAAAGCTGTGAGAGGAGGTAAAGAACTTCTCCTATGCTGCCAACTATAGTCTCTTGTTTATGAACCAGGCAGTTATCTAGAAAACACCATCAAGTGGAGGCCCCTAGGTCTGTGTTGTGAGGACAAGGCATGACTGTTCTCAAATCACTAGAATGGAAGGAGGCATAGCTAAGTTCTTCGACATTCTGAAGACTCATTTGGTCAATGGAGGTCAAGCTAGCAAGGGAATGATTATGCTTGGTTTTAAGAGATGGGTGAAGAGAAAATGATATTTTAATGGGCAGGAACTTTCAACTCATAGCTTTAGTGGGGTAGAAGTCAGATCTCAACTACCTTCTGCTTTCAAATAGTCTTTACATGCTTCCCCGAAGAACTAGAGAAATTTCCAAGCATCTCTGAGAAGTCAAGGGCCTTAGATCCATAACTCAGTATTTCTGGCTAGTTCTTTTCCCTAGCAGGGGAACATCACTCCAAGTGCTAGAACAATCTCTGAATGACTAGATCAGTCCAGAATGGGAGACCTGCTCAGCTTTAGCAGTGGCCTCCCCAACCAGAGGGCTTGCTCTTGGAGTGTGTTCCAAAGTGGAGACTGACAAACACTACCTGAAAACGAGCAGTATCACCTCCTAGGGCCATCACTACAGCTATGTACAGCCAGCCCCAGACTGGAAAAAAGTATATTCACTTCAGTAGCAAGACTGAACTGCTGCCTCCTTCAGAAATGGTGCATTTTGGCGAGTAGGCGCTTTTAAAGGACTTAAGGAGGTGCCAGCCAATTTGGAGCCTGGGAAAAATTCACGTCTACAGAGAATTAAAAGTGCTATCTTAGAATTTCAGGCCAGCTTTCAGCAATCTCAACCTTTCAAAGGCCAGGCAGCAGCTGTCCCGAATAGGATGCCAATCAATGGCTTGAACACCTACAAAGAGCTGAATCCAGGCAGCAAGGAGCTGTTTCAGCTCGACACACTTTAAAAAGAGATGGATCCTAGCATTTTGAGTCAGGCCAGGATGGAACAAGGAGCTGTCTGAGGCCCTGAGAGAACCAAACACTGAGGACTCTGGAGGGTAGGACAGGACATGACCCTTCTCTCCAGCCAGTTGGTTCAGCGGGCAGCCCACAGAGAACAAGCAAGAGTTAGCGCAAGGAGCATGAGCAAGGCCTGATTTTGTCAGATCTCACTACCTTGTTTTTAAAGGGGTCTTCTGAAACAAATTCCAACAAGGAGAGCACGTGTGTTGTACCATGTGTTTTGAAGAAAGAGAAGTGGTCTGAATTCTCGTTGTAGTGACTTCTCAGAGAGGAGGGAAGCACCACCCTAAGAGGAGGAACTGAGCCCAGGGGCACAAACCTGCAATGTTTCAAAGGTGATGCGCAGCCGGGGACGACCGTGGCAGCCTGCCGCTGTAAACATCCGACTGAAAGCTCCTCTGAACACCTTACAGCTTCCAGTCAAGGATGTTTACAGTAGCAAAGACTGCCCAGAAAGAACGGAGACGCAGTGAGGCTCCCTGCTCTAGTAAGGAAGTGACAGAGGGGCTTGCTAACCCAAAGGCCCCCAGGCAGGGTCAGGATTACAAATGTCCTTTAAGGTGCCTATTTTTCCTATAGTTTCTGACTGGTTATTAATGAGACGGCATGGGAGTCACTGAATGACTCTGTTTCTAAGGATAATATACTATGAAATAATTCATTAAAAACACTTAAAATTTTATTAAAGCAAGCAGCTTTGCTCCTGTGAGACTGCCACTATTCCTCAAGTGTCTCTACTACACCTAGTTAGCCACGCAATCTGTGTGCCTGAAACAATGAGCTATACAGGATAGGGGTCTATTACAATGGCAATTAAGAGCTTTATGCACCCATGGTGCTGACAAAATAATCAGTGTGACTTTTGGAGAGGGGCCCACAGAAGGGAGGGAAGGGCAGACTTTCATGTTCCTTCTTATGATTGTGCAGAAAACAATTTATGTGGTGGTTCTCAAATTTGGTTGCACACTGAAAGCATCTGGGGAGCTTTAAAGTGCTGATGTCTGGGCCTCTCCCTCACAGGTTCTTATTCATCTGGTGTGGGGGTCGAGCCTGGGCACTGGTTATTTTTTAAAACCTAACGGGTGATTCTAATGTGTAACCAGAGCACTATATAGAGAACCACAACTGAGTAAGAGAAAAACAAAGTCCACTAACAACAATAACACTGTGCACATAGGCTGTTTCTTGTAAATCTAAAATCTGTCACTTGCTGAGAATGTTCTCCATCCCAGATTAAGAACTCTGATAGACTCCCTAGGAGACATTGAAATGAGCTTCCCCCTCACTGTTTATAACTGAAATCTTTAATTTTCATTTTGTCTATTTTCACTGAAATACTACCTCAGCGGCACTGAGTTAAAAGTATCCATAAATGAGTAACAGAAGGAGATGTTAAGGATGGATCTGGTCTACAGAAGGAGAAGCAAAAGGAACAGCAAATGACTTGTGTTGAGAGACAAAGAGGAGCATTATTTGACACCTATATGCAAGGCGTTCTTCAGTTAGCAGAAGCAAGAATGCCTTCCCAGCTCACCTGACGCTTTGGAGGTTTCAGTTCATCTCTTGGAACAATATCGATGAGAAAGTCAAACTGATCAAATTTTGTAATTGCCATGGCGATATCATTCCTCTGTAACAAAGAAAAGTTAGGTGAAAAATTAGCCTGGGGAGAAACTAGTTCACCTGGCTTTATACCCTCTAAGTTACAAGATGATGACTTCTCAGCCAAACCTAATAGCCATGGACAAGTCTATAGCTGAAATAAGCACAGCCGAACTCTAATAAACTTCAAATGATCAGACTTGCTGTACAGACATTGACAAAATTGACAAAAAAAGAGCTACCTGTAGCTCATGTTCCACAAACCATATGTTCAAGCCTCCAACTACTTCTACCATTGCTGGATCTTGCCCCAAGGTCCTCCCCACAACTGTTAAATTATCATCCACCTAAATCTGTACAAATCTAGGAATCTGAATTGGCAGGTTTCTGGTCATTCTGTAGTTAGCTAGGTTTGTCTACCATTTGCTATTATAACCTTTTTAAGGCTCAAAATAATATTTTACCTCTTTAGTTAAGCAGTTATAATCTATTTTGAATCTTCTAGCTAAAATCTCATTCGATAACTTTTTGCAATATATCCTAGTCATTGATCTATATCTTAGCTCCCACAAGGCTATAATTTTTATTTTGGAATTCAAAATTGCAATGTTAAATCCATGGTTTAAATCTTGTTTAATGTGATATGAATACAAAAAGTCTGAAGTTCCTAGAATAGAAGCAGGGTGGGCAGTTGACTAATGATACTGAAACCAAGGCCTGCTCTGGAAGGGTTCTAAGAGTGACAGTGACACTCCCTTTCTTTAAAAAAAATAAAAGGACTTTTTAAAAACTAAAAACCAACATACTATGTATACTTAAGATATAGGTACTTCACTGTATAAAAATTTCAAAGAAAAAGAAAATAACAGGAAAAAAAAGTGAATTCTAATGAATGAAATGCATGTTCAAATATTTAGGGAATAGTGAACTTTGAAATTGATTTAAAAATAGATAACTTGATGAACAGAGGAACAGATAAATATGGGGAAAAAACAAGTAAAATGTTAATGACAGGATCCAGGTGGTAGGTATATAGGTGTTCACTATAAACTTTGCTTATATTTGATTTTTTCTGAAAAAATGTTGGAGGGGGGTCAACCCATTAACAGAAGTCCTTAGCAACCTCTATATATCTTATCTTAAAAGAAGGTGACTCATCAGACAAAATAGGAGGGGATAGAACTTTTGTTTTTTCCTTCCCTTGTCTGTGATGGCCCCAAGCCACTGAAATGCAAAACTATAGTCTACCCTTCTTGCCAACCACGAGGTTGATAATAAACCCATCCTATTAAAGCAAGGAACATTTTAAGGCTGCCAGGACTCATTTAAGATTAGTATGATATAGTATCACATTCTTGATGATGTCACCTACTCGAGCTATCTAAATGATTCATCTAAGGATGGAATGAGTAGGAAAAAAAGAATAATCACCTCCAAATGTACTCCAAAGTGTTCTTTAGTATTTTAGAAACATACACTTAAATTGGTCTTTTTAATGCAAATATTTTACTCAATTATTACTCATATTCAGTAAAATACAGAAATCTTAAGTATACAGCTTGATGAATTTTAATAAATATATACCCAGGAAGTTATCACCCAGAAAAGAATACAAAAAGCTTCCTTCCATCCCTTTCCAGTCAATTACCACCACCCCCCACCTCCCCCGGGCAATGTAAGGCAACCACAACTCTTATTTCTATCACCATAGATGGTGACAGTATATGGTATCATGTGTTATGTAATTTTTTTCTCTGGTTTCTTTTGCTTAACATAATATTTTTGAGATTCATCCATGTTATTGTGTGGATCAATAGGTTTTTTTTCTTTTTACTGTTTAGCAATCCATTTTATAAATATATCAATTTTTTTGTATATTCCTATCTTAATGGATACTTGAGTTGTTTCCAGGTTTTGGCTATTATAAATAAGGTTGATATGAACATTCTTATACAAGAATGTCCACAGTCTACGGCCATGCCACCCTTAATGTGCCCGATCTCGTTTTATCTCAGAAGCTAAGCAGGGTTGGGCTTGGTTAGTAGCTGGATAGGAGACCACCTAAGAAAACCAGGTGCTACAGGCGTTTTAAAAAAAAAAAAAGAATCTCCACACTTTTGGTTGTATGACGAGGATTGGAATGGAAGAGTGAGGATATGTTTAACTTTACTAGAAAGTGCCATATAGTCTTCCAAGTGAGTGCACCACTTTATGTTCTGACCAGCAGTATATGAGTTTCAGTTGCTCCATTTCCTTGCCAACGATTGGTACTGTCAGTTTTTTTCCCTTCAGTTTTAGCCATTTTACTGGGTATAAACCACGATCTCATTGTCATTTTATTTATTTATTTTTTAATGAAACGCTTCACAAATTTGCGTGTCATCCATGCGAAGGGCCATACTAATCTTCTCTGTATCGTTCCAATTTTAGCATATGTGCTAATGAAGCGAGCTCTCATTGTTTTAATTTGTATTTCCTAGATGACAAATGATGCTATGTACCTTTTCATATGCGTATTGGTCATTTGGACATATTCTTTTTTGCATATTCACGTGTTTTGTCCATTTTATTTTTTAATCTGAATTGATCTTGAAGTAGCTTTAATTGGATCTCTCTAGATCATCGAGGCAGCATAAAGTAAGTTCTCCTTCAGTGAAAGTCTAGCTGCACTAGGGGGAAGAGGGAAGATTTTTGTCTGTTTTGCGTATTAATCCCCAGGGCCTAAAATAGTACTTGGCATACTGTGAGTGTTCAATAAATATTTGTAGAATACATAAATAAATCTATGTTCTTTCAATTTTGGAGGTAAAGGGACACAAGAGGAAAAAACATAATTAACTTTCTTGGCTTTGTTGTTAAAGTACTACCCTGTCTTAAATCTGTCATACCCTCCTCTTCTGGGAAACCTTTCCTCCAAGAGCTGTGGCCTGGCTGTTCAGGGGAGGGCCTCTACAGGCAGTGACCAAGGGGTCTTCATACAATATAAATATTGATTTGCTGGATTCAAATAAAAACAAACAAAAAAAAAATGGGGAAAGGAGTCCCAGGAAAGCAGACAAGGAACAAAAAAGCTAATGAGGTTAGTGAGACTGAGTCCTCCTGGGACTGTCCTTTCCTGGAATCTCTCAAGGCTTCTAACCAGAAATTGTTTATCTATCTGAGAATATATAAATATCACCATAGCTTCTGATTATAGTGAGGGCTCACCAACTGAAGAGTTCAGTCACTGAGCTGTGAAAACCACAGAAGAATTGGAAAATAAGATTCTTGGTGGGGAAAATATTAGCATGGCTATTAGGTATGCCTACCTCCCAACAGTAGAGGAAGAAGCCAATTATACACATTGGCCTGACAGAGGCCTAAGGAAGAATAATCTCTGGTCCAAAGACATGCAAGAGAAGCACACAAAGGCAACTGCGTGTCCAATTTTCCCAACATGAGTCTACAACATTACCTGTAGAGTCCGGCGCTTATTATCCTCTGTGTGGATCCAGGCTCGAAGAGTCAACTCTGTGATAAAAATCTGGGCTGCCTTGGCAAAGAGCACAGGGGCTTCTGCACTGATCATCTGCAACAGACGTAGGCCCTCCCTGTCAGTCACCAGCAAGTCACTCAAGCCAGTCAGTTTGTTCCTGTCCTGCCATTGGACTATGGGGCAAGGATTGGAAAATAAGTACGTGGTAGCCTCAGGAAATTCCAAGGTAAAATAAATCCATGAGTAGGGACAAAGCAGGTAGCAGACAGAAGGAAAGAGAAAGAAAGAATACTTAACTGTATAGCACCTATCATGTACTTTCTTACTCTCATAATAGCCTTTCAGAGAAACTATGGTTTAGGAAAGATAAAGTGCTTTGCCCATGGCCATAAAGCCAGTAAGTAGTACAGGGTTTAGGTCCTAATCCAAGAAGAGACAAAGTGGGGAATAAGTTTGAGAACCAATGGATTTAGGTAAAAATCTCAGGCTGCCCATCCTTTTGGGCATTATTTTTTATATACTGCAAAAGAGGATAACCTTCCAGTGTTGCTGTGGGAATCCAATGAGATGATATATGTAAAAGCACCTCGCACAGGGCCTGGCACATAGTAAGTGCTCCAGTAATGTAAGCTCTTGGTCAAACAAGGCTCTGAATCCTTAGTTAGGTGGTCTTCACAGAATAGAGCCATGGGAAGGGCTCTGCAGTTAAGGAAGCAGGAGATGAAAACTGGGATTTTGGTTTTCCTATGCTAGGTCTGTCACTTTTAACCTCTTTTCTCTATTTCCATACCTATATAAAATGAAACTAATAATTTTTATCCTACTAAATCTCACAAGGTTACTATAAGGAAGAAGTAAGCTAATGGAAGGGAAAACTGCTGTGAACTGTTAGCTTTCTATACAAATACAAAAGACTATTAATTTTGAGTGGTTAAGGAGAGAGAGTTGCTCATTTCCTCAGTTATAGTGGGAGGTGAACCCCTAGAAATACAGAAATAGCCATCGTCAAGTAAATTCTCTCTCAAGTATAATTCATGTAAAACAACTCACAGATGCAATATCATTATCAAATATTTCTTAGAGTTCAGATCAACAAACTAGAGATTGTAAAAAGATGTTAAAAAGATGGCACTGTCCTGTTGATTTGATGACACATGTTTACAATACATGGTGAAAAGAACTGGGTGCCTGAAAAGCACTCAGCATCTTTTCAAAATCTAGAAAGAAGATAGCCCTAATTTTCAGAGAAGCATCATATAATATAACAATTAAAACTGTTCAATTTCAGCTCACTTAATAATTTTACCAGGAACTAAATAAAGCAACAATATTTTCATTTTTGTTTAAACTTTGAGCCCTAGAGAAATGAGCAATAATCTACCAATCATTTTATTTTCAATATAAATAATAAAAATGAATGTGAATTCACCTTCACATCTTCATCCAGTTTCATAATCTTCTTAATACGAGCCAGTGGGAGTTCCTGTACTCGGAAATCTTTCTGAAATGAGTAATAAAAGGTGGGGACAATCAATAGGGTACGACAGGCAGCACAACACAAATTGGCTTAGTCCCTCCTTCCAGAAAATATGGCAGAAAAGAAGGTGCAGCAAAATTCTTCTTAACTCATGCAGAGCTTCAAACATTTAAAAGATTTCAAGATAAACTTATGATGGCTTCTCACAATACCCTCCAGAAAAATAGCTCCAAACGATACCAGATTCTTTGCCAACACAAGACAGAGGTGCATTATGAGTGTCTTTTTCTTTTCAAGAAAGTTTACCAGTATGCAATATGCACATTAAAACAAGATTTTTGCCTCG
The DNA here is from genome assembly GCF_000325575.1 of Pteropus alecto. Taxonomy (NCBI): domain Eukaryota; kingdom Metazoa; phylum Chordata; class Mammalia; order Chiroptera; family Pteropodidae; genus Pteropus; species Pteropus alecto. The sequence goes on along the minus strand of NW_006429634.1, from coordinate 843,896 downwards.
GGGCAGTCTTCTAAGTTGTCAGTTCTTTCTTCTATTCAAGGACTACAAGGGCAAGTGCCAGCAGCACCTGACCGCAGTGACCCACAGTTCTCTTCAGCCAATGTGATACTGGCTATTTCTGACCTTTGCACTAACCTGCCACCAGAAACTGGGGAGAAACTCCTTTCCCACCACAGTAAAAAAGGGCTTGTCTCCAAAATTTGGTTGGGGGTGGGGCAGGAAGCATATGAAAGAAGGTCAAGTGTGAATTTATCAGCTGGCTTTTTGGAATAATCCTGGCACATTTTTTCTTAACTAACAAGACTGGGCTGAGGGAAAACCACATCCTTTTACTGTGAATAGGATTTAGGAAAGTGCTTTTAACCAGCACTACTCAACTATTTGTGATTAAGCCCTTTTTTTGTTTGTTTTATTTTGATACCACTGGTATTTAAACACATGGCCAATGATGGATGCAATTCTAGAAATAAAAATCAATTCTGGGTTTCAGAGCTGCAATGAAGAGAAAGGTACAAAGGCAGAGATTAGCTAAAATCAGCAAAATCCCTGCTGGGACTAGGTGTCAAATGATTGATTCTATAAGTGGTCTGAAATGTGACTCACCAAACCCAATATGCTCACCTGGGAATTTGGATCATCACATTATGGAAAGAACAGCTGTTATTTGAAATTTCACATAATTAACATATAAGTGAACTTTCTTTTCCAAGACCAACAGAAAACCTTGACTCTATGTCAAAGAAGGCAGTGGGGGCATTTTGGAAAAACATAAACGGCTTATCCAAAAACCATTTTATGATTACAAAAGAAAGAGTATTAGGATAAAATGTACACCAAGACATCTAATTTCCCCATGCAAACCCAACAAGCTGCTTGGCTACCACTCACCTCTACAAACTTTCAACCCTAATTTTTCATGTTTTCCTTTTTCAAATTAGGCATCAATATTTTCTATGAAGCCTCTACTAAAACTAACCCGGGAGTAGCAGAGGTTTAGAAGTCCAGTTTATTAAAGTTTCACCAAAAGGAGACAGTGGGACACATTCTTTCTATTCTTATTATTCTCCTCTTTCATTTACTCAACATGCAACTCAACTAATATGATACCTACTACTATGTAAAAGATGCAAATAAATTCTTATCTTTGAACAATGTCGTTTGTTAGAGACTGTCATATCAAAACATTATAATATCCTATCCTATATTAGAATGGGGGTGTAGAATCCCACAGAGACAAAGAAGGAAATTACCAGCTGGCATTGGGGGTTGGAGTGAGCAAGAGAAGTCGACATTGTTCAACAGAGGGGCTGACATCTGAATTGTGTTTAAGGGATGGTAGAAATTTCCTTGTGGAAAAAGTATGAGAATGTTATTCAGAGGGAACAGCATGTGCAGAAGTACAGACACGGCCTATTCAAGTTTTAGATGTATGACCTTAGTACAGAAGGAAACAACAGGAAAGGGAATGCTGGACTGGGGCCAGACTTTAAAGGGATTTAAAAAAAAAGTTTCACCACAGAAATCGATCACTGATCTTCCTTCTTGTGTGGTGTATCACAGAAAATGATGATGCTAAACAGAAATGCCAAAGACAATGCTGGGGATGATGATTCCTCTGGAAGGCCTCCCAGGATGATACACACAGCACAAGATTATGACCACAAGATTTAGCTCTCTTGCAAGTATGCTCTCATTTAACTTGGCTACTGAATATAATTTCCATAAGATTGTTCCAAGGTTACTTAATCAAAGCCCAAAAGCTGATAAAAAGATCTCCTTCCCCAACTTGAAAGGGTAAAATACCACTTTTAGACTTTCTATGAAACTATCATTTAACCAAAAGCAACAAGAAAGGATAAAGAGATTACATCATTCCCACCTTGGAGAGGTGTAAAATTCACAAAAAGCCCTGCTCTAAGCCCTACTCAAGCATTTTCTTTCATGACAAACTTTCTCATGATCCCCAAACCTTGAGATCTCAAGGGGCAGTGTGTGAAAAGTGGATCTTCAGATGTGTGTGTGGTTCATTACTGCTGACAACAGCCCAGTTTTCTATACTCTCATCCTAGCTTTCCAGTCACATGGAAAGGGTTATGTATGATAGGCTTACTGGAGAGGGGAGCCCTTTCACTATCAGTAGGTTGAGGTCCACTAAACTGACTCTCAATTCCATGCTCCCTTTGTTATTGGCAACCATGCAACTGATGTGAATAACATCTAACTACCCAAGCAGAAGAGCAACTGAGACATACTGACTTTTTCTTTCTACTCTTGGGAGTGTTATCAGGAAGGTGGAAGAACAGAATTCTCTCTGAGAACATTTCCTGTGCTCCTGACCACAACCAAAGAACTACATTAAAATGTTGCTATCTGAAACTGCTGAGTTTCAAAAAGTCTGAATTCACTCAATGAGAGTTAAGAGCCAAAGATAAGTCAATGGGGCCTCAGGCTGCGCTAAAGAACATCCAGAGTTTCAAATAATGATGAGAAATCTTTTCTAGGCCCTACCCAGTCAGGGATTCCCGCAAAGTCAAGATTCTAATCCTCTCAAAAGCAGTGATTCTCAACCCTGGTTACATGGTAGAATCGCTTAAGGAGCCTTTGAAAAATAAGATGCCTGGCTCTACCCCAGACTAACTGACTTAGGAACTCCTACCATCACTTTTGAAAACTCCCCTGATAACTGTGATCCACAGTGAGGGTTAAGGACCACTGCTTTAAATCCTTAATACTCAAAGTGAGGTCCTTATACCAACAATGGCACTGCCTAGGAACTCAAAAGAAATGTAGAATTTCAGGCTCTGCTCCAAACCTACTATATCGAAATCTGAATTTAAACAAGATCCTCGTGTGGTTCATTAGACAACAAAGTCTGAGAAGCACTGCTCTGTAGGAAGGGCTCAAAGAACACAGGACCTGCTTTATAACAGTCCACCAACCTTCACCTCCAAGTTCTTGTTTAAATGGTTATCTGATTTGACTGTAATATTAGAAATGCCATCGCCTTAATCTGGAGACACTGAAGAATGAAAAGATGTAACTGGCAATTAAAAGAAAGTGATTTAGGAATTAAATTACAGCTAATTGAAGGCCGAATGGGATGGAGGGAGTAAATTAGGCGAGGATTAGATTTTTCTTTTCAAGATGCAGCACTGTTGCCTCCCTACTTGCCCCCCAAAAGACAAACTTAGCTTTTTCTTGCCCACTTTCAAAGAGGCCTAGAGGGGTAAAATTCAATGTCAAAAAGTCTGTTAATTATTGTTCTCAGAGCTCTACTAAGCAGGAAAATGGTATTTTTACATAATCATCTTGGTGTACAAACATTTTGGTATGGTTTTTAACCAACTTCGATTCCAACTGAATAACATCTAGATTTATGGACAATTACAGAGCTCTTAAGAGTGAGGAGAGCATGATGGCCAAACTGAGATGAAAGATAAATGCTTTTCCAGAACTCAGACCAAAATGACTGGGGTCAGTATTTCCAATACATCATGAAATATATCACACCTAGCAAACTTCAATTACTTGTTTTTGGAACAATCTGTGTCCCAGCCTTAGAGACCACTACACTTTGTGAATATTCTCATAAGTTTTATTTATATTTGGATAGTTTGAACATATGGAGTTTTTAAAAACCTGTTAGAAATGTTGAGATGTCAAACTAAGAGGTTCAGACATATCTGAACAAGTCTGGTTACAAGTACTGTTGAGTTCTAGAAAGGCACAGACTAACTGCTAAAATTTTTGGCCAAGTTACACAGGCAGAGGTGCAGTCAGAGAAGCAGATGCCTTCATGTGCCATAGGGAGAAGGGAAAATAAGAGTCTCATAAAGGGAAAGATCACTCTGACTTTATTGGACTGCATTCTCATTCAAACGTGGCACTGATATTGCTTCACGCTAAATCTAGAGCAGAGCAGTCTAATTCATTCACATATTTATTGTGTACCTATTATACGCCAAATGTTCTAAGCATCTGCTATAAGATACCATAGTAGCATTCTAGGAGTCTTTTTCAAAGGTACATGGGAAGAAAATCGTAGTTAGCCATCAATAGAAAAATGATTAAAGACAACTTTCCTCCTTGCTCTTCTTTCTCTTATTCATAACACTTGAACTAGATCTGAATCCCTCAAAGTAACCTCTGATGGACTAGCTGCCCAGGTACGAAAAGGTGGTCAACAACATAATGTGCTTTCAAATTTAAAAATTAAATCAAGTAAGGAAAAAAATCAAAGCCCACACTCATGTTCACTGCAGCATGATTCACCATAGCCAAGAAATAAAAGCAACTCAAATGCCCACTAGCAGATGAATGGATAAACAAAATGTAGTATATATACATATATGGAGAATATTCAGCCTTAAGAAGGAAAGAAATCCAGTCACATGCTACAACATGGATGAAACTTGAAGACATTACGCTAAGGGAAGCCAGTCACAAAAAGACAAATAGTGTATGGATGCACTTATATGAAGTACTTAAGAGTGGTGAAATTCATAGAAACAGAAAGTAGAATGGTGGCTGCCAGGGGATGGAGAAGGGGAAAGGGCAGTTGTTTTCTAATGGGTATGGAGTTTCAGTTCTGAAAGATGAAAAAGTCCTGGAGATCTGTTCCACAGCAATGTGCATATATTTAACACTAGTGAACTACATATTTTAAAATAGTTAAGATGGTAAGGTTTATTTATTTATTTTTTTACCACAAGTTTTTAAAAAATCAAAGCCCAACGAAGTACAGAAAAGTGGTGAGCCTGAACCCCTAGAGTTTCTCTTGCCACTTGCCTGATTCTGGATTTGTTTGTGCGCTCAAGCTTGAGCGCAGACTTGGGGTGCTGGCCTAGCCCCACCACACACCCCAGGAGGGCACTAGTTCTACACCAGGCTGACCCCAGCACTAAAACCTGATTATATTAACCGTGAGAGTATCCCCTCAAAATGAACAAAAGACACCACTTTTGACTTTATAATTTCATTTTTTCCTACTTTCTCTTTTATATCTGAGACAGTATAGATAACTACCACCTCTTAATTGCAGAAGAGAACTGATGACTTTTCAGTGGAAATCCAAACTGCTTAAAATCCCCCATATAAACAAACACAACCCACAGGTACATCCAGAATATGAATTAGTTTTTTACCCCAGAAGTCAGTGGACATCAATCACAATGAGAAGTTATTTTATTTATTCACTACTTGTTTATAGTCTGTCTCCCCGACCAGAATATACGTTCTATGAGTACAATGATCTTGTCTGTCAGGTTCACTGCTGGGTCCACAGTATCTTGTATCGCCAACTGGAGGTGCATAATAAGTATTTGTTGATTGAATAAATAAACTATATGTCAGAGGTTAAAAGCCACTAACTAAAAAACTGCAACATTATTTCTACATTAGGAAGGAATCCAGTGTCTGCTCTGCCAGGATGCTAATACCTTCAAGGCAGGAGTGACACATCTAACCTAAAGAGCTCTTTCAGTATTTGCTAAAATGACACCAAATGGAACATTCATTAAGGACCTAACATTACACTCTGAAAATATTCCAATTCTAACATGTCTCACCTTCTGTTACCATTGTTATACCCATTAATCTTACCCTCAACCCCTACTACCCACATAGTAACCTCCAGCCACTCTGAACTTCTTGCTGTTCCTCTACACATAAGGAACATCCATGTCCTTACAAACCTCCATGCCCTTCTCTCTGCCCAAGATATATTCTCCCCCTCCTTTTCCCACCTGGTGAATGCTTACTCATATTTCAACACTCAACAAAATGTCCCCTTTTCTTATAGCCTCCCTAACTGAAACAGGGAGGAACTAGCATTGTCTTCTCTGCTCCCATAGCACTTTTACTGCTTCATATTCTTCACTGTGCCTGACTCAGTAAGTATTTAATACATACTTATTAAATAAATGACTCGTTATAATTATTAGATTATACACTCAACAGCCAGGGTTATATTTGATTCTTTTAAGTCGGTGGCTCTCAACAGGGGATGATTTTGACTGTAGCCCCCAGCAGACATGTGCCAATGTCTAGAGACATTTTTGGTTTTCACGACTGGCAAGAGGTGGGAGTGCTACTGGCATCTAGTGAGTAGAGGCCAAGGATGCTGCTAAACATCCCATAAAGCACAGAACAGCCCCCACAACAAAGAATTACCTGGCCCAAAATGTCAGTAATGCTGCTGTTGAGAAACCCTAATCTAAAAATATCGTAAAACCTG
>NW_006429634.1:794245-837640 GCF_000325575.1 Pteropus alecto | reverse complement strand
TAATAGATTTGTTTTTGAATAAATTGCTCAGTAGTTTTCTCCGGGTTCTAGAAATTTGGCAGGGCCACTAAATCAGGCCTAAGAAATGAGCTCAAGCTACTGAAGAAAAGTGAGAGCTCTGCTCTTCTGCATTCTCTAAAGATATGCTTCACATTAAACTAACTTCAAGTCAAAATATCCACTACACACTCATATGCCTAAGGAAAAGTTACTAAAATATGAAAAAAGATCCTTATAGTTACCTCACCTAAGGTAAATTATATTTTCATTTCCTCATCCCAAGGTCAGGAATGGATTAAGCCTTTGTAAATGTGCTTGAGATTAAACATGTTTTAGTCTTCTGGTTATTCATCTCATGGCTTTTTATATTGGTTAAAAACTTCTCATTCTTTCTTACCACTGTTAAATTCCGGATTTCTTCCATGACACGAGGCCAGAAGGACTGTAGGCTTTGCTGAGCATCACTGCTGCTAGTACCACCAAATCCTCCTTCTGTGGACATTTTGACAACTGAAAACAAACACGTACATGAGACACATAAAAATAATAATAAAGTCAGACTTTCTGTCCAGGTTATTTATATCTTTCCTTGTGGATATTTTCACTAATTCATCAACTTTTCAGTCTGAGAAGGTATATAATTATGCTAAAGAGGTTTTTAATGCAGACTTAAATCTTAGCAAAAAAGTATAGGGGAAAGTTTTTGCTTCTATTCAGTTTATACCTCAGAGAATATCAAGGAGCTCCAACTAGAAAATCTAAAATTGCTAGAAATCCAATCTGAAATCCTAATGTAAATCAAGGGCTTTTAATGTCTCATCTTGGGGGTGAAGGCACTTGGTTGCCCTAACCCAGTTCATAAATTTTCACTATCATTCCTCCAATATTTTTTTCAAGTTCTATGTGGCTTCTCACACTCCATGCCATAGGCTGCAACAGATATAGTAAGGGTCCCCAGTGATTAAAACTTTGCAGAAATGTAAACCCAAAGTCATAAAATGAATCAAGTTTGTTCCTTTGTTCTAGATACTGTGGCCCCATTTCTTTGGGACTACTGATGATTATTCCTTCTAATCTCAAGATAATCTGCCTCAAAGGAAACAAAAGCACTAAAGCCTAGGCCAGTAATTGAGGGGGTGGCACAAAGTTTCTGAACTGAACCGACCACCAAGTTTGTTCCTTACCTAAACCTTATTGTCAGTGCATAGCCGGACAAAGCACACCATCAACCGGAAGCTCTAAAGATAGTTGAAAAACAATGGGGAATTAAATTTAGGATAGAGAGGAGAGGGTCAGAACTTGCATTTGGTCAACTACTTTGTGATGTGGGAGGGAAGATAAGTGAGAACCTCCACATCAGCTATAACTGTAAATATCGTAATGTCTTAAAAGATTTACAGGGAGGAAAGTAAAAATCTCCAGATGGCTTAAATGCTTATCTGGCAAATACTTAATTGCAAGAAACAGTTTAATTAAACACACACAAAAAATTAGAAACTTAGTGATATCCTAAGAATTTCCATTCTGGGAAATTATTTGAAAAGGTTTAACATGCCAGTGACAGGACGCTGGCAGGAGCTATGTAAGTCATTAAGAACTATTTCTGAAGGGCTGAAACAAAAGCACCAAAGCCAGGTGTCACATGACCAAATGCGTTACTTCCCAGGCTCCATGTGGATACATGCTGGGCTGATCACTCTCCATCAGCAGAGTGGAATGAAGGCTGATAAATCTAGGTGTAGACTGTGAGGATGTTTGATTCACTCAAATGTCTGCCTGGGATTGTCCTAGAGTCTCCAATATTTTTTTTTTTTTCCTGTTTCCTTCTAAAGGAAATGATGAAAGGAAAGAAATGGGAAGAAAACAAGAGTACAATCTTCAAAGCAAATTTCACTCTGGTGTAATGACATTAGTGGGTGATGATGTAATGGGAAAAGGTTTGGAGCCAATTTCTGGTGCTGGAGGCCTACAAGAAGCTCTATACATCAACAGGAACTCTAAGTACTAGGAAGCAATATGATCTTGGCGTTTCTGGAGGTAATTAAAGTGAAGAGTGTTGAATCAGAGTTGGAAATGACTAGATAAAATCCTGAGTCCTAAATAACTAAGAATGGTCCTCAACTCAGCTCCTATTACATTTTTACTTATTACCCATATGTGCATGGCCTATACACTATTCTTTTAGATGTATTGAGAATAAAGAAATCAAGGTAATCTAGAGACGTTTATTTTTATTAATAGATTCTTATGAGTTACCTATGACAATGAAGGTGCGGCTTTAACCTTTTAAAATGGGGCAAATAAAAATATCTTTCTAGAAATTAAAATAATTATCAAAACAAATTAAAATAAGAATCTAACCTTTTATTATATGGATTCACTGACAGGACTCATCTTAGCAAAATCTGCCCTGCGAACTGCTACAGTCAAAGGAGGAAGATGCACAATTGCCAACGTGGTATCTTTGTATACTTGCTACTTGCTACTGATGAGTAGGTGTAGTTTGGGTGTAAAGGTCTGTGAGATTTAGAAAGTTGGTAACAATTTTTGATTGTCCTCTGATCTCTTCCCACAAACATTACAAAGGCAAACAATTCAAGAAGCACTTTCTACACTGTCTGTGCACAGTCTGCTTTTAAATTTTGCACTGTCCCAACTAAGGATGTGTTGGCACAATCAGTTCCCAAACGTGCGTGCAGTCAATAGATCATGAATGCATCTTTGGGTGGCTCAGAGCCACACACTGTTGGAGTAGGGGTTGGGTGCAAAACAGAAGTTAACAAATATTTCTGGAACTTGAAAATGAACTAAAAGCTAAGTTTTTAACTTGAGAGGCCCATCTGAATTAGATAATCACAAATGGATAATGGCAAAAAATACATCAATAATGTCCTTTATATTTTATTGCATCACAGAAATTTAGAGCTGAAAAATAGACATTAAGAGCCAACCAAGCCCACTCCCTCTAAAAGATACTCACAGCTCTACTTCAACCTCTGCCCAGCCTCCTTAATCCCACCCTAAGTGGTCATTTAGCTTAAATATGAGCTCCTTCCTCTCCAGTTCTGGGAAACTGGCTTACTGGTAAGGCATTCTTTTCCATCTTTGGACAGCTCTGACTGTTCTTTACATTAAGTTGAATTTACAAAGTTCTGTGTGAGCTTTGGATTTAGAGTTAATAGCTTTTATAATTTTTCCATCCAGAAACCTCTTTTTCTAAATTCCTGACCAAAAAAACAAAGATACTCTCCTAACCAGGGACAGACCATCCTCTCAGGAAGAAAAGAGAAAAAGATTTGGAGCATGTTGTCTAGCATCTTTGCACAGAATTATTAGTAGCTATTCCTTTAATACTTCTTGGAAGAATTGTTACTGTAAAGTCCTAGAAAAAGTGAGTACTTTGATTCAAAAGGCTTTCCTTAAAGTCAATCGTCTTTACACGGGGCTTTAAAAATCAGACCAAATCTCAAGCAAGAGATTTTACAAAAACAAATTGGTGTGCTCAATATTTTCTAAGGCACAACTTAACATTAAAAAAAAAAAAAAAGAAAGAAAGAAAAACCTAATCATAATCACAAACAAATTTTGCTCACCAAACACCTCAACAAATTAAAAAATATAAAGCAACCCTAGTTAATCTTATCACTTATTTTAATAATTAATACATAAATTGCAACTAAATTAATTTTGCTACAGAAGTAACCTGTTTATAACATCTACAACTCATGGAAAATATGCTAGGTTCATCTTCTAGAATGATGAGAGAAGGTATTTAAAAGAAAAAAAGAGATTTATATTTTAGAGCCCTTTTTATTTCACATTAAATTGCTATCTCTATCAAAGAATAAAGCTATTTATATATAAAGTTGACAAGGACAAAACTGCCTTAAGACCAAGCCACTTAGATCACTATGAAAAATACAGTATAGAATTCTCCAGACTTAATTCATTATTATTAGATTTATAATTCACGTTCATTAATTACTTTATAAATACTTGAATAAGACTGCCTGATTAATAAAGACTTAAGGATCAGATGAAGTATTGAATGGTTGTTCTTAGAAGCAATCTCAACTCCCGATATCTACTAATTTATTTTAAAAAGTTTGCTTTTCCAGACAGAAAAAGTTGAAAATCACATGATATCACTTATGTGTGGGATATAAACCTAAAAGCAACAAATGAACAGGACAAACAAGCAGAGATTCATGGACATGAACTATAGACTAGTGGTTACCAAAGGGTAGGGGGTAGGAGAGGAGCGGCGAGGTAGATGGGGTAAAGGGGGTCAAATTTAGGGGGGTAGGGGGAGGGTGAAGTGGGTAAAGGGGATCAAATACATGGTAGCTGAAGGAAACTGGACTTTGGGTGGTAAACACACAATAGAATATACAGTTGTCAAATTATAATTTACACCTGAAAATTATATAATTGTATTAACCAATGTTACCCCAATAAACTTTCCACAAATCTTCTCTAAACATCCTCATCTGGAAATAGTCACTCCTTCCTGTGAACCTTTAGAGCCCTTCATCTGTACCTCTTCCTGCTCTCACCACATTACCTCATATGACCATTACTTATGTGTATGCCTTTTCATATTTCCCCTCTGGTTTATAAACTCCTTATAACTAGGACCCAAGTATGATTCATCTCTGGATCCCCTGCAGCATCTAGCACGCAGTCTGATAACTATTCCTGAATGAAAGGGCAAGAAAGTTGGTGAGTATGGCCTTTTTGAGAGAAAGAGGCCTCTTGGAAAGCTTGGCCCTGAAACAGACTTACCAAGATTGCCTGAACAACCAAAGAAACTGGTTATACAAACTATTCTGGGAAGGTCAAAATAAGCAAGATTCTCTCTGAGCCTTTAAAGTAAGAAAGACTACAATCGGAAATCACCCTGACTTACTGAAATGAACTAAGGATAAAAAAGCATGATAGGAAGGATAGGTGCGCACGCATGCACACAGTGTCCTGAAAGTTGCAAGGCAGTCTGGAAGGCTGGAAACCTGGGTGCGTACCAAGTGTAAATCTTTTCAAAGTCAGAAGCTTCTCAGAAAGGAGACCAGGACAGATTAGCAAAGTTTGAAAAATTAATGACAATAGGTAAGTAGGAAGAGAAGGAGGGCAAATACCTCTGGTTTGGCCATTCATTAGCAAGAAGATAAGGAGAAAATCATGGAGAAAATGAGATGATTCAATTGGATCATTCAAGGGTGGCCAATCTAGCTGTCACTCTAATATCCAGTTACTCTTTACCATACTTGAAGAAAGAAAAAGAGACCTAAGCAGTTTTCAAAACGTCCCAAAAGCAGAGTGTTCCTCTTTTGACATTCTGTTGGAAATTTTTCAAGCTCTTCCTTTTGACCAGGTACCATGCTTGCCAAATTCTCCCTTAGTGATATGCCTAGACATGGAACAGGATGTATCAAAATAACCTCATAAAACACAAAGAAATATAAGGTTTTGTTATAATAATCCTTAATTTCTAAAACTATGTACCTTTAGATTTTAGCTATTTCTTGGCATATACTTCATTCTTTCTATGAAAGTCATTTATGCACAATACAGCTCTTTGAACTAACTAAAATCAAATAGATGTTTTGGGGAGTGAATACCTTAAAACCATAACATCACAACAACTATTCAAGAAAAAAAAGATCATAGGAAGCTCCCCTAAAATGGAGCCCAACCTCTCATCAATGCTGCCTCTATTAAAGTACTAGAGCTGATCCATCCCAGGCAGTCAAGTTTTACCTAAAAATAATGCTCTCATTGTCAAATACAATCGAATATCTCTTAGTCCAATTATGAATGAAAAACAAATCTAAACAATGATACCATCTTTCCCCTAAATGTCCACCAATCCAACCTGAAGCCTTTAGGCTGCTGTGAGTGACCCTAATCATTCCTGTCTCCAACTTAACATACATCAGCAAGTATCTCTCTATGTTCAAAGCACGTATCTTCTTCACTCCCTTTCTCACTTTTTGATGTTTTCCTGTCATTAAATGACAATTTTATTTTAAAATCTAATCAGCATCACTATCACATGTATTTTATGTTCCAGTACTGCTTCAGGTATTTATTGAAGTTAGTTCCAGCTAAAGCTGTTCAGATGTTATACTTCAAATGGTGAATGAGAGATAAAAAGAAAAAATATCAATATGAGTAAATAGATAAGAAAAGGGGTAGCATTTAAGCTAACTTGTGCTTACTATTTCAGATATTCTTCCAAAGGACCAAAAACAAACAAACAAACAAGCAAAAAAAAACCACCTAAATTTGAGGACTGAGATTTTCAAAACAAAACAATTCTACTGACAGACAATTTGGTTCTCATATTTGTACAGATGGATCTAAGGACATATGCCATTAACAATCACGATGGCTAAAAAGGATTTCAAGCCTTAAGGAAGCATATGCTCTCCACAGTAAAACCAACCTCAAATTGACAATTTCAGAATAAGAAAAATAACACTGCTCTGGAAAATTAAAATCCTGTGTTTGTGAACTGGCCTGCTGCCTGCTAGCTGGTGGCCTTGGGCCAGTCACTCCCCTAAGCCACTCCAGGAACAAAGTATATTGAACACATATGCCAAGAGGTGGTCTATTATGAAAGGGCTACACTTCACTACTTGAGGATATAATAAATAAATGAACACAAGGGAAGGCAGGGTGACTAGAGAGAAAAGAAGGTTCAATAGTCTTTAAGCTCTTTTAAGGTTTCTACTTAAGCAAAGAACACTAAGCTTAGTCTCAGAAATCTTACTAAAGTTCTAAAACCTGACATAACTAAATACCTGATGGCATCCACTACTCTAAGAAGGAATAATGTAGCCTTACTGGAGACCCCTTTGTTGCTTAATTCTAAGTTCAGTGTTTGAGGGTGTGTCTGTCTCCAGCTCCAAGAGGCTAAGTATGAAGCTGTTTTTCAAACTGCCTACTGGAAAAACCATGCTTCCCAAAAGACTAAAGGTTGGTACTGGCTCTCCCTAAAGATCTGCTCACATTTTCAAGTTGGCAGTATTGATACTTTTCCTTCAAAAACAAAAACTTGTTTCTGTTTTCTATCTACTATAACAATCTTTTAAATAGGGGCTAGATCATAGTATAGTTATAACTGGAAAAAAATGAAGGCATAGAAAGAAACTGACAGGAAGGCATAAACAAAACATTTAAAATGTTTCTGTGGAATAGAAATGGTATGTAAACATTTTAACTTCATACACTTTCTTCCTCATTCCTTCCCTAATGCTCAACTTAAACCTTCCCTGCATATATGAAACACTATCAGTATTTTGTATGGTAGAAAAAAGAGACCAAATATTTTAATAAAATATTCTAAAGCAAAGGTCCACATACAATAGCCCACAGGCCCAATATGTCCCGCATCCTCTTTTTGTAAATTAAGTTTTACTGAAGACTGCAACTCTCATTCATTTATATTGTCTATGTCTGCTTTCACGCTACAACAATTGAGCTGAAGTGTTACAACAGAAACCGAATGACCTGGAAGCCAAAACTATTATCTGGCCCTTTAAAAAAAAGGGTCAGATAATATTTAGAACCCAGTTCTAAAGCATGTTAAGTGTTTCATTTCACTGAATCCTTTCCCAACAAAGGTAGTGTTATCCTTCATTTACTGATGGAGAAACTGAGTACCAGAGGCTGAGAAGCTTGCTGGAAATCACATAGCTGTTATATGGCTCCCTCACCTGTTCAGCCTCCACTAGGAGTGAACTGGGCTAGCCCCTCTGCCCCACAGAAGTATTTGTTAATCTCCTTGACCCTCCAACCTAACAGGAGTAAATAAATCCTTACAGAAAGAATGATGACTAACTGGTTTTTCAGGCCCTGAGCCTGAAAGAGAATTCTGACATGGGCTGGATACAGAAATAATGCCTGTAGCCTGAAGTCAACTTATACCCTAAAACAAAGAGCCATTCTGCTTACTGGATCCCTTCTGAGATTCAAAAACCCTGAGAACCTTCTCCTGTCCAGCTTCTGACAGGATCCTGTGTTTGTGTACTCTCAGGAGAGGTGAGAAGTGTGATTTTAAAGAATGTTTCAAAGATGCCAACTTAAGAGCTTCAGCATTTATAAACTACTAACATACATTACCCTCAATTGATCTTCACTCAGCTCAGTAATAAAGATTTCAATATTCTTCCAATTTTACAGATAAGAAAGCTGAGGACTGGGTATCTTAAGTTACTTGCTCAAGGTTACAATACAGTAAAAGGTGGTGTCAGAAATGCATAAGTTCTAAAACTGTGTTCTTGATTTCGTATAGCTGTTTATTCTCACTTTTTGTATACATTGTTTTAAGGTGTCTATTCAAACTGTTCAGAAAGATGAGTAGTCTCAGCTTTGACCACTAACTTAAATCCTGAACCCCCCAAAATCATTTTTATCCACTTGCTGCTCCCCACTCCCAACATCTCATCTCTGTGGCAATCAAAGAAGAGATGTGAAGGGCATTGCTGTCTCCTATCATATAAGCATCTTTCTTCTCTATTGTCTCTCTTTCCATGCTCTGTCACTCTTCTATTTTGTCCTTCTTTGCATGTCTCTAGGTCAGTCAGTAGCACCTATGAATAATCAGCTATGAACAGTTGGGGGCAGTAAAGCACAGGGTAAAAACATGAAGAAAAAACGTACTGGACCTGGAGGTTCTTGTTCTCTGGCTACTAACCTGCTATACGTTTATGATCTTGGGCAAATCACTTCTTGGAGCCTCTGCTCACCTACAGCAGAACCTCACAGAGCAGCTGCAGCACACAAATGGGAAAATACATGTTAGAAGGCCTCGAAAATTACCAGACAGCATATCATCATCACTGCTCAGGAAATTCTCAATTAAAAACCTGGAGGGTATTAAAAGAATGTCAAGACGAGCTTGGCTGTATTGACTTAGCTGTATGGATTCTGCTGACTCACAGATACACTGAATTCTGCTCTCTGCTTAGTGTCTTTTACCACTAATTTAAATGTTGAAAGAAAGAAAAAAAAAAAAAGAGGAGGGGGAGGGCAGGCAGGCTGCAGCTTGAGAAGAAACAAATCTCCTACCTCCAAGTATACAGCTGTCAGGAGTTGAGAATGTGAAAACCACTCCAAAGAGTGCAAAGCAACTAAGACGGTTATACTAATCTCTCACATCTGTACCTGCTTTACACTTTGTAAAGTAGCTTTCTTTACATTATCTCATTGGTTTTTCACGACAAACACAACACAGGTACTGATATTCCCATCTGACAGATAAAAATACTTCATCCAGATAGACTGAGGGACTTGCCATATGTCACAGGGCAAGTACATGCCGGAGTTGAACTTAAAATCCATGCCCTGATTCTCAGCTCTGTGCCCTTTCACATGTCCTCCTCCCTTTTTAGAATTGATAACTCAGTAGAGGACCAAAAACTTAAGAACCTGTGGGTCTTCTCAGTCTGGAACATAAATCTACCAAGCCTTTACCTTTAGTTTTCCTGATCACTCTCCTGGGAAAAGTACTCCAACATGCCAAGATGCCAGATTCTTACACGTTTCAAAGTGGAAAGCTTAAGGTTTTTCATGCTTGTTAAAGTTGCAGTTGCCCACAAGGACTGGGACTTGGGGATATGTGGTCACCAACCAAGAGTGGAGATGAAAAGGTCTGGTGGATCAAGCTCAAAGTTCACTCTCTCCGGTGATGGAAGTCAGTCACGCTATCTTTTCACTATCATTCACAGAAATAGCGTTAGCCTGGCCCCATATTAGAGATGTTTCCATAGCTGCACACTTTTATGAGGAATCATCTGGTTAAATTTATGCAGTTCTTCAAAATTACAGCTATTGTTATTATTGTGAATATGGTGACAATGTTATTTTGCGGCCATCACTCCAAGAAATCAGAATTCCTTTGTTCTACCTCCCTCCCTAAGGGTAAAGCAAGGTGTATAAATCACAGCTAAGAACTAAAAAGCAACTGGTTATTTAAGAACACAATGACTCATCTAAAAATACCAGTCTCTGTGGTTCAAAGTGAGAACCCAAATCTAAGAGATGCCCAATACATACCACAAACTGTGTATCTACACAGCTAAGGAACAACACAGAACACCTAATACAATGCTAACCTCCTATCTACCTGGAAAAAGTCAACTACTTATCAAACCTTAGTGAACTTAGAATCGACAAAAGACATTTTCCCAACACACTATGCTTTGTTCTGAAAAGAAAGGTGGCTGAGTTCACCTATCTTGTTTGACAAAAACTTTAAAAATAATTCAATTTGACTATATATTTGATCCTTTTAAGTTCCACTTGTTTAGTCATATAATGTTAAAATTATGTGAGAACTCCAGGAAATTTTCCATTTTTTTAAATGGAAATTGTGCCTTTTGGGGGAAGAGTAAACACAGGAAAAGGGGAAGTGGGAGGAGGAATTAGTCCCATAAGATGAACACAGCTACACCTTGTGTTTCATGTACAGTAACGAAGTGCAACTGCAAAGAGGACAGGGCTTATGTCACTAGGCTCTGCCTCTTGTTTCCTCGCCCACAAAATGGGGTAGTAATCCTCTGCCCTAACTATCTTAGGTAAATACCAAGGGAATAAATATGAAATCACTCCATTAACTGTAAAGTATTGTTTCATATAAACATTACATACTATTACAATGCTTAACTACCTTCAAGGGTAGCTTCATGGGCATTTGGCCACTTAATTACCAGAAGAGAAATAATCATGGAGTTCAGGATATAAATAACCGGGTAAGATGGCTGTAAATTGATCCCTATTTCTCCAGTGAAAAGCTTCTTATTGCCTTTATTTTAGATTGAAGATAATTACAACATACCTAGCCTGGAAACTAAATGTAGGTGCCTTATATTAAATTCTGCTAGACCGTACAGATGTGGCTATCTTATTCCTGGTAATTTATTGTGTATGCTTCTCATCACTGTTATGATCATGTGGCTATAAATTACTTGCTAAGCAAATGTTGCCAAATTCCTACATGTGCATTTATGGTTGGCTTCCTGCAGAATACTGTCATTTGAGACTTCACAAAGCTAACACCAGTATGATTAAGACTAATGCAACTCAGAAAAAAAAACTCCAGTCTGTGCATTGGATGACTATGTGTGTGTGTGTGCACACGCGCGCGTGCACGCGTGCACACTTAAAACTTAATCAAGAAAACTTAAGCTTATACATACACACACATATACATATACATAACTAATCTCAAAGGACTACTGGATATTTTAAAAGACTATTGTACATTTTCAGGACAAGTGAAAGCCACCAGATTCTAGGGCAGTATTTCTAATCTTTTACATATCAAGACACACAGAAAATGCTAATATTAGCTTTCTGAATATTTAACCTATGGGCTAATACTGATGCCCTCACTCAGTTTAACTTGTCCCAAAATCGTACACCATGCATGGAGCTCTAAGTATTCTGAGGAAAAAGTGGGCTTAACTTAACAGTGGCACCTGTACTTTGTTATGTATGCCTGGATAAGGGAAGTTATAGATATTCTCTGTTTTTAAGTAAACTAACATTCGAAAAATGACCAAGTGACTTTTTAGAATAAAGAATACTAATTTATACATGTAAGCTGCATGCTCAGATAACAGGGTGTGCAATTTAAAAAGCTTAGAGAACACTGACCGAGAGGACTCTACCATGCTTGCTTCTAGGTGTCTCAACTTGAGGGTCCGACATTTTTTTGTATTTCCATCTTTGATATGAAGCTTTATTCTTCTGGTCCTTCTGTACATTCTCTCCCTTGATTCTCCAGGTTCAGCTATAATCTCTATGCACTTAAATTCCAAATATATATTACCAATGTTGATATTTCTCCAGTCTTGCATGCTGAACATCCCCAAGTGGAAAGCCATCCAGAACTCAAACTCCATGTGTCCTAAAATACATCTATCGTTCTCCTTCTCCAAACCTGCACCTTCTAACTTTTCTGTTTCTATCCTCAGTCACCTAGGCTTGAAATCTGAGTCATCCTGGACTCTGTTCTTCAATTCTAATCAACTGCTAAATTCTGCAATAATAGTGTCCATCTCCTGACCTTTCTTCATACTGCCCTTAATTTTGTTCAGCCCCTCATCATCTCCACGTTAATAAAAAAGATAATTATCATAATAATAGCTAACACTAATTTAGTGCTGTGTGTCAGGTCTGGTTCTAAGCTCTTTACATTACTCTTTTGACCCTCATAACAAAAGTATGTGAACTCATTGCATTGTTCACTGTTTCTACCGTCTTCTCAAATTCTACTCCTTTCTACATAATGATGCTTAATAAATCTTATAAAAGCACAGCTCTGATAATGCTACATCAACCTATTATCCCAAACCTTCAAGAGACAGTTCAAATTTCTTAGCCAAGCAATCAAGGCCCTCCAACATCTGACCCAACTTACTTCTCCAGATTTCTTTCTTTTGCCCTTCCCTCTGTCTCTAATGCATTTCCTTATGCTCTAAGCAGACTGGACCATTTACTGCTCTCTTCAGTCCATACTGCACTTTTTGAATCATGACCTTGCTCCTATTCTCCATGCCTGGAATGTCCTGTCCCTACCTCCCTGAGTCCAACACTCAGTTAAACTGCCTTCCTTCATTCCTAAGCTAGAAGTAAGGTCTCCCCTCCTCTGAATTGTGTCCCGTGCTTGTATTTTTCCATATCAGTTTCATACACTTTATATACAACATCTGTCTCCTCTACCAGATTGTTAGATCTTGGAGTAAAGTTTTATTTGTACACATTTTAAAATCTTCACATAAAAGACATGCATGCATGCATGGTAAATTAGTGAAAGGAAGTATAAAGCATCTAACTTTAGTACTCTCTCAAAGGTTAAGAACTATATAGCTTAGATAAAGGAAACAATCATTTTATCTGGATATTTCCAGTCGAGCAGGTCTTTCCTTTAGTTGTCTATCAAAGTGAAACTATGGAGACAGATCAAAATGATAGTACTTCCCAGAAAAAAGGATAACCAAGTGAATCTGCACTGCTGTTTGCAGTGGTTATTTTAGCCTCCATTCTTCCTTTGAACTAAGGAACACAAGGTCGCAAGCTATGTTATGCCTCTTTAAAGTTAAACATTTACTAGGCTTTTTTTTTCCTTTAGTTCTGCCTTTTCACTGGAATTTACTTTCATTTTTTTATCCTTCAACTGCCCTTTTTCACTGCAGCGTGCAAAACTGTAATTTAATTTACAGTGAACATTCCAAATAGAGAAAAACTTTTGGTAAATTATTGAACAATGGGGTCTGGCTTTGGGATGCCAAAGGGAGAGACAGGATGATAAGGGTGATAATACAAATAGAATCTGACCAAGTTCCAAAGAGCTGAGCCCAATACTGAGGCAGCAGAAAGAATAGATTAAAAAGAAAACAAAGCTTCTGGGAAATGCAGACATGACGTAGATAACATTCAGCCGTGAATTTTCAGTCACACTATACATCAGGACTTAAAATTACATAAGTTACATCATTCAAGTTCTCATTCTTTCAATAAACTAACTTTTGTTCAAATATATGAAGGTGGTTTAAAGAAATCTAACTACAAAAGAGAAAAATTAAAATTTTAAAGTAGATTATGGTCTATCAGAGAATATGCAAAATAAGAACACAAACCAAATCCACAACTACACACACACATGCAGATACAGACAATACCACTTTGCTGGTGGTAAAGACTAAAGTCAGCATGGGTAAAATAATATTTTGGGAGTATACAAACAATGACTTCTATTTTAGACTTGTCAAATGGTTTAAATGATCCTGGGAAGTTTGTTTATTAAATACAGGTTGGCTTAAAGACACTTGAAGAACCAGGCCCAAACTTGTTTGGGAATTAACTTGTACTTGAGGTGTGTTAACAAAAACAAAATAAAACAAAAGACCCACTAACTGGCACAGGTATTGTATTTGTATATCTTAATGTACTTCCTTGTAATGTATAAAGTAACCCAGCTCTCTGGGACGCCTCTGCCAGGTGGGCACCATTAGCTTCCTAGCTGATTCTCAGCTTTCTGAATAAGCAACTGGCTACAGCAAGAGATCTTCAGATCTCAGATGATAAGTCTGCTGTCATGGCAGACTTTCTAACCAAGAGACCACGTGGAGACTACTGATCCTTTTCCATAGTCCATTTTCTCCCCGTTCCTGTACAGATGTACCAAAAGGGAAACAAATATAAAAAATAAAAGGTAAAAACAATCTGGAGAATAAAAGAACCATCGAATGAACTAAATGGGAGTTGAATCTCTGAACTTTCATAGGCAAGTCATTAAAAAGCCGGAAGACTGGGGCGTGTAACATCTCTGGGCCTCAACTTCCCCACTTTAAAGAAGGGAACTAGACTAGATCCCTAAGTGATTTCCATCAGCCTACTTAAGAATATACAAACTCTGTATGCATATATTATCAAGGGTAGAGATAGGCAAAAATAACTTCATTCATGAAGACCACCTATAAATGATTTGCTTTAAGAATGTTTTTTGGGTAAATGAAGCCTCCACAAAAGTAGATAGCTTCTTTTAAAGACGACTCCATCTTATTTTAGGAATAAAAAGCCCACAGTGACCATGATTGCTGTTTTCAAGCATACACATTCCTGAAACTGGAATTTTATTTGGACAGGCCAATGCCAATTTTGCCAGGCCTTATTCTATGCACAGAAAGAAGGCAGACATCAATCAATGCTGACTGACCATGCCTGAGGAAATGACTTAATAGGACAGGAAATCAAACAGATCACAAAATATCCACCCCACCCCAGGGTGGGAGGAGAGTCCTAAAAATAGATGACAGCAGGCATGTAAAATGTGTGAGGAGATCCCTATGGGTTTCCACCATTTATCTTGGAAATGTATCTCACAGTAGGTATCGACTGTGTGAAATTTATGCTAGTGTTTGTATTTTGATGAAAGACCAATTTTTTTTAAAAAGTCTTCAACCCAACATTTACATGCCTGCTACTACTATGCAAGCTGTAACTACCTCCTAAACTTGAAAACTGACAGAAAGATCATATGACCACAAAGCAAACAAAATAAAATGGTTCCAGTTTACCTTATAAATATTTGGTATACAAACTAAAATGTAACCTCTGCTGATAAACATCTGCAACTATTACAACTTACCTGTATTATAATGCAAATCTCAGTATTCAATCAGAACAGGTTTTCAATTTTTATTGAGCAGTTCCTAAACCTAGTAAGGGTTTCAAAAAAATCAGAATTCCCATACCACCTTATTCTGAGAGGACGCTAATTTTTGATAAAGAGGTTAAAATTCTTGGTAAGGGAAGGTTTTTTTGATGGTCTCAGTGTATGCATTATACAGTCACGTCAGCAGAAACAGGAATATGGAGGTAAAGAGGTATGTGGAACCAATTTAAGTGTCAGGTTTAAACAAACTACTTTGTAAACTTATTAAAATACTGGCTTTTTTTTCTATACCACCCCTATCTTCATACGCATTTAACCTACCAAGAGTTTGGATTAGCAGCAACTAATATTTATGTAGCACTTCGCAATTTGCAAAGCACTTTTGACACACATGATCTCATTTGAGACTCACCACTAAATAGGAAGGCGCTATTTTTAGGTCCCATTTTTACATGTGAGGAAGCTGACACTAAATGGCTGACTTGCCCAAGCTCACAAAGCTGGCAATAGCTGTGTGGGACCTGAACATAAATCTGCTGACTTTTAAATAGCCTGCTTTTGCTACTGCACTATGCTGCCTCAAATAATGTAATCAGAGTAAATAAATGCCCAAATCTCAGGCTCATCTAAGCCTTCCCTACTCACACACAGCCACTCCTAGGTCTAAGTTATAATTAGCTCTAGAAGGTCTTCACTCCTTATGGAAGTAGAGTTTTCATTTCTCTGGGAAACATTTACCTGGCTAACGTGCAAATGAAGAGATCATATAAATACCATTCTATATACACTGGAAAATATCTTAGTCACCAAGGGCTCTGCATAGGCATGCCTATGTGCATTTGCCAGGTAGTGGGTCAGATTCTGAGTCCATGACCCTAAAAAAGTTAAAACTCAGGCTAGAGATGGTGGCTAGATGTCTTTCCAAGAAACTAAATCCATAAAGTTCTTAATATAAAGAGTTTTATCTAGGACTCATACAGTGCCCCACTTACCTTCTGCCTCCCCTCTCCAGGCCTTCTTCCAGGGCCAATAGGATCATTCAGTATCTACAACTGTTTTTTAAATCATATATAAAACCTGGAGCAACTAATAACATATAAATCAATGACTTGTAAAAAGTAAACTTAAATTAAAATTATGTTAAAATGTAATCCTTAACACATACTCCTTTCTCTTATGACATAACTTCCCAGAATGACTGTTTTCTTACCATAAGCATTCCAATTCCCCAAAAGAAGTTTCACAAACATAACTACTTTGAACTCCTGAAATACCATTCTTCACTAAGAACCCTCTAGATTACACAGAAGACAAGGTAGCATGCAAGGAATTCTGAATCTGTTAAGCAGTTCACTCAACTATCATACCAAAAGGATTTAGAATTTTTTTGCTGGGGGCAGGGAACATATAAGAGTGGGAGAGAATGAATACAGCCCTATTGTCTTATTGCTTGAAAACTAATCAAATCGGTAACATATTCCTACTAACTACTCAACTTGAACATCAGAAGTATAATCTCTTTTAATCTTAAATAGAGCTTTTCAGTTCAAATCTGTATAAATAAACTTTGTCCTTCAATCTTTCAACTCCTCGGCAGTTTTTCAAGGTCACTTTTGCGAGCAACGACAGAGGCCTGCATTTGGCAAATTTGACTACTACACCACTCCAATTCTAAGAGTCCAAAATCTAAACCCCTATCGATCCTCTCAGGTAAATCCTTTACTTGAGGGGAAGTGAAGGGAAGGCAAATCAACACCCACCAAACTTCTCTTCTAAGAGGGCCTGCTCCTGTTCCCTACCCAGAGAGTGAGTGCTGCTGGCTCACTGTTCCACACTGAGTCTGCTGCAGAAATGTTCCAATGACCTTCATTCCATACTTGCAAATAAAAAGAAAACAAAGAATTGCTTTTTAAAATCAAGTGTATTATAGATCTTTAGTATGTGGGATGGAAGATTTCACTAGTCACAAGAACTGGCTGGTTATTGATTAGCAACCTGCATATGCTTCATATACTAAAGAGAAAAAAATAATATATCAAGGGCAAAAGACAGGGTGCCTACACTCTTAACTTTCCTATTCACAAACTGCAGGTAAATTAGGATTTAAATATTTCATACAGAAAATGAAAAGCATTTTGCTCACATCATTTTAAAGAACCAAATCAACACCTGACAAAATGTGTGAAATTGGTGGAAAAAGATTTGTTCTTGTCACTGTCAATATAGTAGAGAGTTATGTTCTAACCAGAATTCTATGCTAAAATGTGCATTTTAAAACAAAGATTGTTACTTAATCAAATTGGTACTTACTAGAATCTAGAAATAGATAAATCAAGAAAGTTACGGGAGAATTTCACATTGGCATGTGGGCCTTCACCATTAGAAGCTGCATTAGTGCAAATCATATTTTAACACAAATTTAGAACAGCAATAGTGTTGCTTCCACCTCTGAAAACACAGATGTCAACAAAGTGCATGGAAATAGAAAAAGTCTTACAATAACTCAGCTTATTCTGTAGGAAAGCTTCAGTGCACTTGAACAAAGGAAAATTATTTGGAAAACAGTTAAGTTTACCCAATGCAAAGAGAAAGTGCTCTGCTTCTGTGTGCCCTGAAAAATGATTAGCCTTTTTCCATGTACCTGATCTTGTCCATACTCAACTAGGAAAAGAAATCCCAGTTGAAGGGCATGCAAAATCTAAACAGAGCAAGGTATTCTAGGTGCACCAAAAGGTATGCATGGAATGTAAAGTGGCCATTTTCTGAAACAGTGCAACTTGTCTACACTCTCTGAAGCTAAACAGTTTCTACCATTTTAACACAAAACAAAGAATTAAACTTACCGGGAACTGCATTAATTTAACATGTAGTTATTTATATCTCCTCGGACAGGGAGAATTTAAGTCACTCCTATCCCTCCCCCCCAAAAGGACGGAGGAAACAAAAGGCAGCAGGAGATGCAGAAACCTGAGTCTGGAATGTCCACTCCAGTGAAAACCCGAACAGCTGTCCCCCCACCCTCTAGCAAACTATTCGCCATTTTTCTTTGTCTTTCAGCTGACCCCTGCCTCAGTGAAAAACTCCGAGGCTCCAATGAAGCCCTGCAGCCTCCTTCCACTTTAACAGTCAAAGGCATTCAATCTAGCATGCTATTTGACACCAAACCTTGCCTCCAAAGTGGTCCCATTGGCTGAACTGCTTTATAGGCTAAGAATACAAAGCCATGATTGGCTGTTCACGTCATCAGTTACCTCCTTTGTACACTTCCTGTTTTAAAGTTACCTTGAGAAGCAGAACAGGGGTCAGATCCAGACTCCAAACTACAGGGAACTTAAGGCGTGGAAATGCCTGGCAAATGCACACAGCAGATGCACTAGGGCTTCATGTGCTTCCAAAACAGAGGATACTGCAAATTTAGAATTGTTTTTAAAATCACATGAAAGGGCTGTTACAGTTCCCACCCTAAGGATTTCTCATTGGCTGTCAGAGTTCCATTTAAACAATTTAAGGTAATTTAACTGCTTCTGATTGGCCATCAAAGATGTCTGTAAGATATTGCTACAGTATCCTATAGCAGTAAAACCAGAGAAGCAATGTGCACAAGGTTGGAAGTTGTGACTTAACTATCTTCGATTTTCTGCTGAGCATTAACAGAAGTTGAAAAAGAAAATTGGGTGGGGTAATCCAATGGCTCCAAAGAAAATGCAGTTTCTTCAACAGTACCAAAGAGTAATTTCAATGGCCATACAATAATCTGCAGAATTTCTAAAAAGGCATCTGTCACTGTGTCCATGGTAATTTTAAAAGCACATGTCTCTGTCAGTACCAGGCAAATCACTTTATTTCGAAACACTAACTTAAACAGGAAAATTTTGAGGTAATCTATAAAGTTAGTGACAGAAACAGTGGCATTTCCAAAGTCTACCAGTAATGATAAAGGGGGAGAAAAAATAGCAAAGAAGATAGAACATCAGTGAATATATTTTTAAAGCACATTACAGCTTGCTAGATTAACTAATTTATTTAGGGCAGTCACAAAATGTAGCTGATTAGCTTTTAATAGAGGATAAATTTTTCTACCACATTTTCAAGGATAAGCAGGAGAGCTGATCCCAGCCTGAGATATTATAAATACAGGTATCCCTTGCTTTTCTAAAGTTCACTTTACACCACTTCACTTTTACAAAAGACCTAATTAGTACCTGTTTTCACTAACTTAAAAAAATCCAAAAGGATTTTTGCTTTTATGAAAAAATACAAAAAGCGAAAACAGCAGTCAGCATTAGTTTTGAAGCAAGCACTGGAACAGCAAAAGTGGCACCAACCACCAAGCTCCTTCCCCAAGAACTAGGAACACTTAGCATCTCAGCATCAACTGGCCTTGAACTGTGTCTGTAAGCATCTGTGCTTTATTTCAATTTATTTTGTGCATCTATTAGCAAGATGAGTCCTAAGGTGATTGCTTCTTCACTTTACACCATTTTGGATTACAAAGGTTTCATAGTACTGACCTACTTTCGGATAGTGGGGGAAACTGGTAGAATTGTGGTTAATGAAGACATTCTGGGGGCACTGAAGCTTACCAGTGTTGGTTGAAGATTTACTTATGGCTTTGGGGCCCAAATGTTTAGATTTTAAGAGGAGCCTCTTAAAATGGTGAAAATCAGTTAACGTGTCTTTCTTTTTACAAAATATTAAAGTAGAAACATCTCACTATTACTTGGGGTCTTTAACAATCTCCTTAGATCTGCTCTGCCCATCAAAGCTCAGTATCCCAGGAGTAAACAACACAACTATTTTACCAGGTAGATGAGATCTCTTCTAGAAATACCTTGGTTGATCTCACATGAGAGGTCATCGTGGGCATATGCAGAGATTCGGCAAAGCCCTGAAATAAAAGCAAGGCGGTCTGTCCAATCACTTTTCCATGTTAACTTCTCTACATACATTCTACTCATTTCCTACACTAAAATGAAATAATTTCTGTATACTAATCAGTGCCAGGTTCTGTCCTGAGTACTTTACCCCTCTAATCCTCACTATCCCCTTTTACATATGAGAAAGAATGAGGTTCAGAGAAGTTAAACTGGCCCCCTAACCATGTACCTAGGATGCAAACTCAAGTCCCACATAGGGTAGTACTCTTTCCACTGCATCAATTGCTTACCAAAACATGGAACACCTCAGGAACATCCAAGGAAATTCTCAGATGTCACACATATGTACAGATAGCATAAGTCATTACACGCAACTTCATTAATTTAAAAATCAGAAATGAGACTAATGTTGAATTTGATCTGTTGGTTATAGATTTAGCTATTTGAAAAAACGGACCCTATAAGTTGGTACACATTTTATTACTCAACTATTAGGAACATTTAACCAGTAGCGAATCACATTTATAATTTATAAGGACTTAAAATAACTAACAATCATTAAAAACAATATACTTTAAAATATTAAAGGATTGCAAGACAATTTCACTATTGCATCTAAATAAGAGTTTAGTTATGCTAACGGGGTATGTTGTGGGGCAAATCCTGAAGCTACACAGAATCAGAGGTATTGTAGTTCTCTCTTCAAAAATTTAGATCACAGATTCTGAATAGGTATCAGTCTAAGAAAAAAAGGCAGAAGGCCAACAGACCAGCTGTGTGCCTTATCCACACTAGAGCCTCTTTTAACCCAAAACACTAGAGGTCAAGTCAGCTGCAAGGAAGCAAAGCAGCTCATTTGAGGAGTGAGAGGCAGAGAAACAGAAAAAAACATATTCACAACACTATTAATCAGTGTCACTATGGCAAAATAACTTAAGCTCTGGGAGTCAGGCAGAGCTAGTTTCAAATTCTGACTCCTCTACTGGTCTAACCCTGAGACTATTTCCTCATCTGTCATATACAGATATCTCTATCACAGAGCCACTGTAAGAATTAAGTGAGCTAATAACGTATGTAAAGTATGTTGTACTTAATAAGCACTGAAAAAAAAATGGGAAGTGCTAAAAGTCACCCAATCCAAATCTCTTGTTTTAAAAAGGGCTTAAGGTTCGGAGAGACTTAGCTCCTTAAGGTCCTAAAGCTACCATGAGGAAATGTCTCTTTTTATCTCTAGCATACTCCGCAACTCTGCAGAAAGCAACTCCTGAGCCATAAAGGGCAGTGTGGGAGAAGTACCAGCTGCTACTAAAAATCTTCCCCAGTTTTTATGCCAGAAATTCATGCCTTTCACCACCAATCCTGGCTGAGGTCTGCTTATTATTCTAAAAGCCTACTCTTCAATTCTGCTTTTGATGTACCAGATTAAACCAAACATGTCTCTATACTCTGTGAAGGTCTTTGACATAGTTTTCATTAGTCCTTGGCAATTTGCAAAAAACAAACAAAAAAAACCCATTCCAACCCCTATTTCTCATCAATAGTCGCCTTAGTAGAATTCAAACCACTGGAAGAGAGCTTGAATTATCCTAGAATTTCATTTGGCAGCCTGACCCATTCGCTTACTATAGCTTTCACTCCTCTAGCCTGTCATTACTTCGGACTAAGAGCCTCATGGGATCTCTAGGATTCCAACTCACATTCTTCCCTGAACCTGGATCTCAGCAGACTCTATACCAGACATATGCATCATCTTGCCCTAAAAAACACTCAGATCACTATGAAACAAAATCAGTGCCTCTGGTTACACGGTTCAGGCTTTAATGCTCTCAAAGGCAGGATGGAAACTGATGCTCTTAGTCAGAAAATTGGTTTTGAATCATAGCTACCTACTTACTAGCTTTATGACCTTGGCCAAGTTACTTAACCATTTCTGAGCTCACTTCCTCATGTGTAAAATGGGAGGAGGCAACCCATCAACTCGCAATAGTGTTGAGGCTTAAATAAGTTAAAGCACTCAGCATTAATACCTGGTATGTGATAGGTGCTCAATTAATATCAAAATATACATTTGACCATAGCACTTATCATATATTATAATTACTTTTTACCATGTTTCTATTACCAGAAAAGGGCTTCTTGAAGGCAACAATTGTGTCTTATTTATATCCACATATATCCCTAGTGCTTGGTACAGAGATATAAAACCCAGCCTTAACCACAGTGTCAAGGAAATAACAGCGAGTAGTGGAGAACTGAGGAAAACTGGAGAGTACATGTCTCATCTATAAGGGCAGCTACTACTTAGTGCCAACTGACAAGGGCCATAGAGGAACTCTGGTCCACTGCAGTTAAGAGCTGCAGATGATAAAAAAAGAAAAAGCCAGATCCTGGACACAAAAAGTTGATGCTAGAACAGCTCCTGATCTGGCATTCTGAGGAATGACTGAAGGATCAAAAGTTGGCCTCAACCACCATGACAATTTCTGCCAAGGACAGAGTCTTCTCAGTATTCCAGATTACCTGATTTGAGAGTTACATTGTATCCCAGCAGAAGCTAAAACAGCAGCAAAAACACTAGGCTCTTCAGTGGCCCAAACATTTTATTGATGGTGACCTTAACTAACTCCTTCAGACTTAGTAAGTAAACTTGGGGGTCCCGGAAATATCAGAGAACCTGTAGAGAAAAATAAAATTCTCATATGTTGGAATGGGGGACACAAAGCCATATTCATTTGAATATTAAATATGTTGTATGCATTATTATATACTAAGCTGATGAGATGGATGTATACAGTAGTTTGTTTTTTAATGATGCTGTTATAGGTTAGGTGGATGGGGTACTTTTTTAAGAACAGCCTTAAAAAAAAAAACAAAACACACCTTTAATCCAACCACTCAGAATCAAGCACTGTTGGTATTTTAGATTATATACTCTTAGAAATTTTTCTTATGTAAATAAGAGGCTGAGTTAGTACAGCAATATTAGAAAATACTATACAAACTATTTTGTAATGTTTTTTCACTTAAAAACGTGAATATTTTTTCATATCAAATATAGACCTATGTCATTGGTTATCGAATAATACTCCATTGAATGGATGTGACATAATTTTTAATCAGTTTCACATTAATAATCTCAATTTTTTCAATTTAAAAATATTATAAATAGCACCACAGAGGAATCCATTATGCCCATTCCTTGTACCACTACCCTCATTATCTCTTTCAGAACTGTTGCAATGGCTTCACAAGTAGTATACTTTTGTCTGTTTTTTTTTTTTAAAAAAACAAGCCAACTTGTTTTAATGTTAACTCTTTCCATTTTCAATTTTGGTTTAAATTTTTTAAAAATTATAAACAGATCGAAGAAAACAAGGCTGCCAGGTTGTAACTTCTGAACCATATTTTTCACCCGACTTGGTCCTGAACAACTATTGGCCATTTTCCAAATCAAATCCACCTTTAAGATTTAAAAAAAGAATGTCAACACATTTTCTAAAATATCTGACAGGAAGTCTGAAGATAATCCTCAAAGAAGTCCCAGAAACATTTTGAACAATGACAACATCAAGAGAATAGAGAACCTAGCACTGGTACTCAGTAAATGGTTGCTCAATAAATGAATAAAATAACTAATAAATAAGACCTTAAGTGGACTATAAATTCTGACTTATTTGCTTTTAAAAAATTATATTCTCCAAAGCATAAATTAAGACTAGTAGATAGAATACTATTCTAGAGGGACCTATTTCAGCTCTCAGAGTTATCCAAAGATGGCACAAGCTGCCTCAGAAGCTCTGGATGGGGTTGTTAGCAAGGCTGTTGGAACACTTGACAGAAATGTGTAAAGACAAGATGAAAAAGAGCAGCCATGTGGAGAAGCAGGGGTAAAAAAAGAAGCCGGGTCTTTGCAGCTAGACAGATTTAGATTGTAATCCTTCCTCACCCACCTCTTTTTAGCTGAGTAACCCTGGGCAAGTTACTTAACCCCACTAAGGCAATTTCTTAAACTACAAAAGGTCTTGCAAGGTTATAAGGATTAAGGATACTTTCATTCATTCAAATAAGTACTTATATGTGTAGGCATTGTGTTAAGATCTGGGGATCCTAAACAAGACAGTCCTTGTCCTCAAGGGGATTAAAGTCTATTATAACATACAGGAAAATTAAAATAGGCAACCATAGTGCTATGTGTTAAGAATTACAACAGGGGCAAAAGCATAATACAGGACATAAGCAGAGCCTATCTCAGTTTCAGGCTAGTCAGAGAAGGCTTCTTGGGAGATTTAAAAACCTACTTAGATAGATAAGCAAACTGCATGTACAAAGGCCTGGAGCTGATAGAGAAGGATTACATTCCTGGAACGCCTGTAGTTTGGTATGGCAACAGCCCAGAAGCAAAAGGCTAGAAGTAAAGTTAGGAAAGTAAACAAGGCTGGAAAAGGCGAAGATACTGGAATTTTACTCTGAGGACAATGGTGAGCCACTGAAGAGTTTTAAGCACAATCAGATTATCCTTTTAAAAGATCTTTTTGGGTAAAATGTGGAGAAGGAGATGGGGTGGGAGAGTGGCAGCACTCTAGTGAGATAACAGAAAACAGGACACTGCAGTAATCTAGTTACTGGAGAAAGTAGTGAAGCTGTTGAAAAGTAGAGGAATGAGAAATATTAAGATAAAAAAAATCATTTAAGACCAGTGGTTAATAAATGTATGTAGAATAACAACACCGTCCCTGATAAACAGCAAATGCTCCAAAAAATGGTAGCTGCTACTAATTGTTATTGGCAATTGGATCAGATGACCTTTAAAATCACATTCATCCCAAGAGTCTATGTTATCTCGGAAACATACCTTAAATATAGTCTCAGAAAAATGCTTTCCTACTAATGGCCAAACTATCCCATACAAAAGGATTCATGTTTTTATTCATAAACTCTCTACACCAGAACTGCTCAACTGGGCTCAACTACATGCCAGTCATAACATAAAATGTTTATTAGATGTTCTTACAAATAGGGTTCCACGGCCAAAGAAGTTTGAGAAACACTGCATAATGTATGATTTCTTCTTCTAAAGAGTCATAAGGCACATGAGTACAAAAATTCTCAATACTAATTCTGCAGTAAAGAAATGCATTTCGCTTTGGCCATTATTTTGTCAAGAATCCTTTTTTCATCCCCAGAGGACACTTATTAGCATTGTATAAGAACTAATGTTCAATAAAACTTGGGAAATGCTGCTCTAAGTCAATTTACAAATGTTAGTAAATTGAAAAATGAAAAGAATATAGGCAACTCTATTCTGAATATAGGAATGAAAAGAATATAGGCAACTCTATTCTGACCACCTTCCAAAATGGTTAGTTTTACATATATTATGGCATTTTACCTTTTTAATTTAGTTCTACTGAAAATGGCATTAAATATCACCATAAATAGCAATCCTCTGCCTCCCAAATTATTGCCAACTAAATATGCTTTGCTTTTTTAAAAGGCCCCAACTTTGTCATCTGATAATGAGTAAATTTAAGCGACTTACCTTCCAGGTACAGTATTAATTTTTAAGACAGTTAAAAATGACAGATGTTCAACTGTGCAGATGGCATGTACTTTTTCTTTTAAACAGACAGATCATGCCACTGGTGAGGGGATATGTTTTCTATTGGGCAAAGAATCTTACTTCGTATAGATCACTGGACAATTTGTAGCTCCCAAGGAAAAGGTTATTAGTATACTAGGGATTGTAAAAACCTTCAGTAACTCTAATAGATTTTAACCAATGACATGATACAAAACATTCTATAGTCCAATGTATTTCCTATGAGTCACAGAAGCATTTGTTGAAGCACTGATCAAGATCACTATTTATAGCTCATACCCATGAATGTATTTAGAATAATTCTTGAATCTGGTTTATAACTATATACTGTTGACTTTTAAATAGAGAATATTCTTTAAAAAAACATGGAGATTTGAACCTTTAATTTAAACCTATTCTCCTGGACACATTCAAATGCAAAGGTTAGACTAGTCCTTTTCTCTAAACTGCCCCTGAAGTTTACCCATTGGAAAGTTTTCGCTGTATAAAAGAACGAACACTGAATTTAGAAGTAATCTGTCTGCAAACAAAAAAACTTAAACCAAAATAGAAAATACAACTCCCATGCTGAAAATGAGTGCAGATGTTGCCTCACTGCTATCAGGTACAACACTGCTAAAACACGGAGAAGTGTGACAAATACTGCAACCTTGCAAAAATTTCTGCAGGCAAAGAGATTTTTTCCCTGAACTATTCCAACAATGTTGCCTTTCTGCTTATTTCAAAGAAAATGTTACCCAGATGACCATAAACCAAACTGACAGTCCCAACTTCAACTGACAACTTCTACAATTAAAAAAAAAAAATTTAACGGTTATAATGCAAATTT
Organism: Pteropus alecto; assembly: GCF_000325575.1. Lineage (NCBI taxonomy): Eukaryota > Metazoa > Chordata > Mammalia > Chiroptera > Pteropodidae > Pteropus > Pteropus alecto. The sequence continues at coordinate 811,151 of NW_006429634.1, read as the reverse complement.
CTTTCTTTCTGGTTATTCTGATTTCAATAATCATTGATACTTGGCAAATATGAAAAAGTTTTCATCTCATCAGAATCATTACTACTCAGCACCTGGATTAATAAAGATGATTGGGAGACAATCTAACCCTAAAACAAACTCCTGAACCACAACAGCACAACTAAATTAGGTTATGTCTTTCATGTCAAGAGAAAATCTTACTGTACACAACAGAGTAGACAATTACAAAAGGCCTCCTCATCAGAGAATTCTAACTGGCTGTCCAGAGAGACTTTATGCTGTTCTAAAAAGAAGGGTCCACTTAATGACAAGCACCTACCATATGCTATTGTATTCATTTTTTATAATTACTCTATAAGTATCATTACCATTACTTTACAACAGGAAGAAACTAAAGCTCAAACAGGTTAAGAATCTGACCCCCAGTTTACACAGAGGGTAAACTCACTGCAAAGACAGAATTCTTTCCCAAGTCTGACTCCCAATGTCAGCAACTACACTGGCCCCTCCTAAAGACACTCTTTGGCCAAAATATTTTAAATCCATTTCCTCTTACAATTAATCGACTTACATTATGTTATGTGGTACTTTGAGTCTCTGTGGGAAAATATAAAAATAACCTTGTAGCCTTTCTAACTAGTCACAGCACATGCATGAAAAACTGAATAAACAAAATGAAGAGGCTGTAAGACATCAGATAATTCAGTTTGCTTTAAACACAAGAAAGAGAATGAAAAAGAACAACTTGCTGGCTAAGGAATGTTCTTCATAGACTATATACCTAAGGTTGAACTAACCTCAAGAAGGTCACTTGTGAACCTAATAATGCCCTCTGCTATTCTCCCTCCTGTGAATGAGGCAAACTTGTCAAAATGCAAAAATGTCTTAGAGGCATCTCTGTCATCAAGTCAATGATTCCACAGGAGAGGAAATGCTGTCCAGATGAGTACTGGTCTGGGAATCCAGTGTACTGGCCTAGACTTGGCTCTGCCCTTGCATAGCTAAGTGACCTTGTCAAGGTCACTACATTATTATGTAGGGCCTCACTACAAAGGTAATGCCTGAAAGAATCAAAGGTCACTTCCTGAGCTAAAATGCAAGGATTTTTCTTTTCTCATAATTTTCTATGATCAAGAGAACACAGTGTTTAAGAGAAAGGGCTCCACAAACTATGTCTGAGTTAGAGTTACAGACCTATGTTTGAATCTGGGCTCTGCCACTTACTGGCTCTGTGACCTTGAGCAAATTATTTACCTCCTCAGTTTCCTCACATGTAAAACTGAGGATGGTAATAGTATCTACCTCATATTGTACGAAGATAATATATATAAAACATTTATACCTTAGCTGGTACAATGTAAGCACTCAATAAAATGTAGTAACTATATTGTTTCTGAGTATTTTTAGTGGCTCAGTACCCTTGAACTAAAAGATAAGATGTGAATTTCAAAATTGCCTCAAAATGTCACCTAGCATGGCCCCTCATGTCACTTTGCCTCCATTCTCTGTAAATGGAAATAAGAACCCTCATATCTTTTCTAGTACAATGAATCAGTTTTGACCAAATGGAAAATGTGTAAGAATAAATGAGGTAATAGAATTATTTGTCATAAGGATCAAATACGATGATATGGACTCAGTCTGTAAAGTATAAAGCACTAGTATGATTTCTGCTTAGAAGACAAAGCTGATGTTCACAGGTTTTTATTATAAATTCTGACCTACTCAGACCTCCTGGGAGTTCAAGATTTCTAAGGTGGTCAATTCAAAATGATAACAAAGCCCAGCAAGTGGTCATGGGTATAAGGAGCTAATGCGGAATGAAGTTGGTCACTAGTGTTGAAGAGCAGGTAGTCAAGAAATGTTTACTGAATAAAAAAGATACATGTATATTAACATTTTTGTAAACTTGCCCAGACTTACTAAAAAAGAAACTTGGTTAAGGATGCCATAACATTCTTTGTATTTGGTTAACTTAAATACTGGGCCAAATGAAGCTGAGATGATCAACATACAAAATGCATGGCAAGCCCTATTACCCCACTACAATGTAACTGCAAATAAAAGGGAGGAGACCCTCACCTAATCATATCATGAAACAAAGCAAGACATCCAGTTCTTTGGTCTCCCCTTGAAACCTGAATTATTTAAAGATTTCTATGTAATATTATTGTATCAGTTTTAACTTGATACATCATTCAGGATAAACACATCATAGAATCATTATCCCACAATTTGAAGAAGGCACTAGGCTTTTGGATAAGTCTCTGTGTTTGGAGACAAACATCCTAAAGAACCTATGATGTTTGAAAAAGCTCCCTAGTGAGCTCTTTCACACTGTAGTCCCTTACTGCTGGGCATTAATCACTTCCATAAACAGAAAGCCGATGAAGCTTGGTTTTAAAGAATGCAGATTCTTGAAACTTTCTGTACATATTTTTCCCCATTATCTACCTGAGTTCAGGAAAATTTCAGTTTACTTTGTAAATCTCTCCCTTCACAATAGAAACCAATAGGTAAGATTTAAATACCTAGTTGAAGAATCCATATTCAAATGGATTACCATTCTGTGGTCTGGATCTTTGAAACAGAAATCAAAGAAAGATGATCCACTCTGAAATTTAAAACTACCCAGGAGTTTGACTAGTCAAGTTTATGTTGACAGTATAATGTAGCAGATAAAACTACAGACTTTGACATAAGAAAACTTGGATTTGAATCCCAATTCGACCACTGAAATGGACAAGCTACTTAGCCTCTCTGATTCTCAACTTTCTTATCTGCAATTGGAAATGATAATGCCTGTATCTAACAGGAATGTGTATTAAATATGCCCCAAAATGTCAATCTCCTTCTTCTACTACAAGAAAGTACTACTTCTCTCTCAAAACTTTAGGTACATTCACATAAAACTGACCGAATCTGAAAACCACAGGAATTTCTTGAAATTGGTACGAATACAGAAGTGCAACATCTATCTAAAGCTTGAAACACCTAACATAGACAAGGAAAAACAAACTAGGAAAACATAGTAACAACACAAATGTGTTTCCCTGATCGCAAATCTTGTAAGATGCAAATATTAAACAAACCAAGTTACCATTCAATGGAAACTGAATGCATCCCTAAGAAGCTGACTCCAACAACTCTCAATGGCAACAAAAGCTTTTTGAAACATGAACTAGAAAGTGGTGACAAGTCTCCTTACTTCAGACAAGATGCAAAAAGCTATGCACTAGTTTTTGTTCCAGGCTTTTTTATACATACATATGTAATTTTAAAAATGCATATGAGGGTCAGTGTATTTTTTAGGCACATATATAAAAAGAAAGAAGCCAAGATCCAGGATCCCTGTCAAGCTCTCTTTAAGAGGAACCTAACGATATCCATTCAACAAATAATTACTAAGTCTAATGTTTGCTGGAAAGTGTAGCTTTGCAAACTCGGCCCTGACCTGTATCCTCCCTAGAGTAAGAAAGCTTGAAAGAGAACACCTCAAAATTAGCTGCATGGTCCTGGGCCCTAATAACCTATAATTGCTCTCTTACTATATAACTACTAAGTCTGAAAATGTTCCCAAAAAATACTTCGTATTTTCTCACTCCTATAGACCTGTCACTACTAAATGCTATGCCTTGTAGGCTTGGCATTGTTATTAAGACCGGGCACACCTACCCAACAGGATCTCTCCCTCAGGCTGGGTCTGTTTACTTCCTCCTCACATCACATTCCAAGTTTGGTAACTTTGGACTCCAGAGCTCCACCTAAACCTCAGCTTTTCCCTGATGATCCTAACGTTCAGATATGTCCTTAGGGCCCTGATACCTTTTCTCCTATACCATGCGCTCAGACTTGGTATCCATGGAAATCAGGGTCATTTGCAAACTGTGTTAACACTCTATAAGTTTAGTACCCCTGGATCTCGAAGATACTCTCGGCCTGTAACTCGGGTTTCAGTGTTTCCAAGCCTGGCACCCTTGGGGCTTGCACGCCCCCAACCTGGGCCCTGCATGTTCCACGGAAGCTACTTCTGGAATTAGGAGGGCCTCCTACTTCAGGCCCTGCACAGGCTACCCCAAAGTACCTGCCAGACAACACCCTCCCTCCTCCCTTAAGGCCTTTAGGCTGACCCCCAGCCTCTGCCCTACGCCTGCGCCGTAGGGGGGTCATCAACCTGCAGCCCAAGCCCCAGACCCGCGAATCCCTGCAGCCTCAGATTCCTTCATCACTCCCTAGGCCGGAGCCAGCGCGACCAATGAGGTACCAGGTCCGCGGCCTCCCTGCCACCGACCAATCACGAGCGAGCCCCCCCGCCGTCGCCTTCCGCCAATGGGAGAAAGCCCGCGGGCCGGGCCGACTAGGCGCACGGACCCCACGAGCGCAGCGGCGGCGACAGCGGCAACCCCGGCGAGAACACAACATGGCGGCGGACAGGCCGGACCGAACTACAGCAGCGGCCGCGCGAGGGAAGTGAGGTCTCCGCCAAAGGCGGGAAGCGCTGCCCCTCCCCCCCGCGCCGCCGCCGCTCACCTCTCACCTTCCCTCCCGCAGATGCTCCCGCACACTTACACACCTCTGCTCAGGAGTCCAAGGAAGAGCAGGAGCCGCCCAGCGCTCCTGCGGAGTAGGGCAATGCAGAGGCCTGGGCACCGCGGAGGGGAGGGGAAGCGTGCGTCACGGAGAACAGCGCGCGCGAAGCGGGGGTACAAACAAGATGGCGGCCACGCCGTTTGCACCGTCCCCCCTTCTCCTCCCCCTCCCTTGGCGCCTCCACTCGCAGTGACTTGTAATGCGCAGAAGCTGAGTTGCTTGAAGTCTCGCGAGAATTGGGAAGGGACGACGACATGGTGAAGCGGAAAGATATCTGAGCTTTCTGACTCCGCCCTTCTTTCCGGGAGCCGAAGGCGTTGCCTGGTGACCTCCTTAGGGCGTTCTATGCTTTTGGGTTTGGGCTGTGGTGCGCACACTTTTAATTTTTAGGAGTTTGTGTGTGTGCATTTCTTTCCTCTTCGAGACGGGGCTCAGGAATATGTGTGTATTTTTAATTTGGGAAGAAAGAGCTGAGGGACGAAGGACGACATGGGGAGGCCAGATTAAGTGTGTTGTTGAAAAAAATAGGTACCAGTACCGTAAAAGAGGGGATTTAACACCAAAACTGTAAAACGATATACTCCAGAATAAAGAACAGCACGTCCAAGAATGGTCAGCTTGTAATCTTACATCGACATAGACATTGTTTTTCTCATATGAATGCAGAGTTTGAAACTTTATCAAAGAATTAGAAACCACAGCTACAGTGAGCACTACATACTTTATCTCTTTAATCTCCACAACAGCTTAGTTCTAGGACATTAGTATTGTTTTTATTTTACAAATGATAAAACAAGCTCGAAAGGGCTAACTTGATCAAGTTTCCACAGGTAGTGTCAAAACTCAATTTGAATACCTCTGAAACCTGTAGATGCACTCATCAAATATGTATTGAATGGAATCTACAGTGAGACAGGGCATTAGGTAGCAAGTACAGAGAGAAATGAGATTGCTCCTGCTGGTGGTTACCTTGAATTTTACAAATGACCTTGGAGCCTTTCTGATACTTGTGTGTCTTAGTGGTCCTCAGTAATAAAATCAACAGACTTATTCTTTCCTTGGAGTTCATGACCCTGATGATCAAGTAGCTGAGAATAGTGGAATAAAACTCTTGACTTGAATTCAGGAAAATTGTTCTCAAATCCAACCTTAAAAAATCTAAATTTAGGCACTCAATAAATATTTGATGAATGAATGAATGAAACCTAACTGGCTATAAGACCTGATTTCACTGAGTCTCAATTTCATCATCTGTAAAATGACCTAATCCCTACCTCCTGGGAGTGTAAGGGGGAGTGCTTTGTAAATTGCAAATATGTTATAAAGAGGTTAGTGATAAGACATTTTCAGACATGAGAAATGGCATAAGAAATTAAAAATGGAAACTCAAAATAGTATGTTGAGATAGATAAGTTGAACTTGTGAAAAAATGTGAAAAAACTAGGTAAGTCTACAAATATGTGAAAAAACTAGGTAAGTCTACAAATATTTACTGAGCATTTATTCCATATACTGTATTTGCAAAAGATGTCAAAATGTGTAGAAAGCAGCACAAATTAGTATTATTATTAAAAGTATTTATTGACAGCACATAGGGGCTGTATTTGGTTTCTTTCCAAGAGCCTGAAATCAGGTTGCCCTCAGAATTAAACTAATAAAAATTTACATAGTAGAGGATATTAGCCAACATATTTAACAACAGGTAGTTCTCAAGCATCAATCTAACAGATTTGAAGTCCTGGAGCTATCCTGTGCTAGGCGTGCTAGGTGTGCTAGGTGTTAACCCCTCAGTTGCTAGTTTGTGAATAGTAGGTCCGAGAGAATCCCAGGGGATGGGAGTTGTCAGGAGGTTTGGGACAGCAGCTAATTTACCAGCTAGTATGAAAGTATTTCACTATTTTGGTAGACTAACTGATAATAGTTATTATAATACATTATATTATAATATCTGGCCTGTCCCTAGGAGATTATACTTCTTACTCTAATGTCATCAACCTTGGTCTTGTTTTAATCAATGAAATGTGAATAGAAATGGCATGAACCACTTGTGAGCAGAAATACATAGGCTATCTCATGATTCTGCCATATTTTTTTTCCTCATCGTGAGAGCAGCATATCCCAAATAGAGGTGTTTCAGCTTTGGTCCCAGAGTGAAGATGTGCATAGCCACAGCTGACACATGTAATATGTAAAGTGAGTAAGAAATAAACCTTTGTTATTGTAAGCCACAAAGATTGTTTTAGTTGTTTGCTACTGCAGCATAACCTAGCTAGCCTAAACTGACTAATGCAGCCCTGGAATTAGCTACCTGTGGAGGTAAGCCAAGAGCTTGTCTACAAACAGCATCAAAAAAGCACACTGTGATCCAGGTCATATGGGAGGAATCTCAAGAAGGCAAATGTGATTGTAATTTAATAAAAGGAAGCTTAATCAATCTTAACCAATCATGCTATATCCTGTTTGCAGAGGGAATCTGTGAACCAAAGGACTTAATTAGCCATGACAGCCCAAAACAAGGCAGAGAGTCAAGCACTAGCATTACACCTCTAAGCCCTGTCTCAGTCAAGCTGACCTGAGCATTTGGATTTCCTTGTCCATGTCATCCCTGTAATGGCTAAGAACTATTTCAGGCTGCCTCAGCTAAGAAATGCTCCAATGTGTTTTTTCTGGTGTGATTTTGCCCACTCAGCAAATGCCTTTCCTATAGGGACAATTTAGTGATCTGCCACCTACTGAATTCCAGCTCTTTTGATACCTACATTTTTCATTTAGTCTGTTGGATTCTGGTTTATGTAACTATCAGTTTCTGTGAGCTTAGTGAATACGAGAACCCTGCTGAGAGATGGTTCTACTCTTTGCTATTAAAATCAGGCTTCTGAGTTTGCAAGGCAGAACACCAGTTCTGGGATGATGGTAAATTCCTTAAGGTTATGGCACTGTAGAGGGACCTGTCAAGAGGGCCAATTGGATGACCTTGAGCTACACTCTATCTCATTGTGTCCCTTCTTTGATCTAAAAGAAAAGCACTAAGTGCTAAAGAGATGATTCACTGTGCTGTGGGAGTTCAAAAAAGGGAAGGATTACTTCCACTTAGTATGAAATATGGGAGGAGTTCAGGAAAGCTTTGCAAGGATGTGACATTTGAACTGGGTCTTGAAAAATAGGTAGAATTAGGGGAAGAGCATGCTCTGTGTAGACGGCAACTAGAGCAAATAAAGGAAGCCAGGGATTAATTGAGGAAATACAGAGTAAGAATAGGAAGAACAATAGTTTAGAAAGATATATTAAGGTCTGGTTAAGGCTCTTGGGCTTTATTTTTCTACTATGGAGAGTTGTTTTACCATTTTAATCATTTTTAAGTGTATAGTTCAGTGACATTAAGTACATTCTCATTGTGCAACCATCACCACAATCCATCTCCAGAATTTTCTGATTGTCCCATACATTCTCAATGGTAGTTTTTACAAAGGGGGGTGATGTGGGCAAAACTGTGTTTAAAGACAATCTGGCAGAGAAAGTAGGATGGAAAAGAGTTGCTAAATGACCAGTTGGAGACTTCCACAATAGTTCAGGCAAGATGGAATGAAGGCCTGAACATATCAGTAGCAATGAGAATGAAGGGAAGAGGATACGAATATGAAGTGATATTGACAAAGTGGGTTTGAAAGGACTTGACTATTGATTGGCTACTGTTGGGATGGGGATAAAGAAGTGTTTAATGTGACTCACAGGTTTCGCACCTGGAGGATAGTAGTTCAAGATGAAGACTTCTCCAGAGCATATAGAAAGTCATGAATTCAGATTTGGACATATAGAGTTTGACTTACAAGCAGGACATTATAAGCTATGGGATGGACATTTGTTGTCTTGCCTGCTCAACACCCTTGCTCTTTCAACTGATAATGCCATTCTATTTTTCTTTTCTTTTTTTTTTTTAGATTGTAGAATCATCCTTCATTTGTATGTCGTGCTGGGCCAGGAGGGTATGCGGCCACGAGAATGCATTTCTCATGTCTCTAACTGGGGGAAGTATAATTCACCAACAGCCCAGCTGTTCAGTTCTGAAATCCACGCTAAGCTTTGAAATCCATCACCCTTAACTCCTAGGCCTCACTTCCCACAGACTACTCCTGGCCAGTGACTAAGCACAGCAGGAGTTTTAGGATAGGCTTTTTTCCTCCTCTGGTGGATGACTTTGGCTCAAGGACTCCTCAAAGACCTTACCAAACTTTTCTTAGAGCCACACTGCAGTCTAAAGCACTTCCACCTTGAACTCCTTCCTTCTCTTTCTCCTTTACTTAGGGTCAGAGCTATATCACTGTCTGATGGTTATCTCTGAGTCTTCCCTGGCTCCTGCACATTTTCTCTCATGGATGTTTTCCATAATAAATTTTTCACATTTAATCCTGTCTTAGTGTCTGATTTTCTGACGATCTGAACTGACACAAGGGGAGGGAGGATGAGATAGCTTCTATCACAGTATCACTTCTATACTGCCTCAGCCATGGGGTAAGCATATGACCCAGGCTGACGAGTCATAATGATCCCCACATCTTGGCCCTGTGGCTCCTTAGAGTCTCTCAGTGCCATTTGGCTCCCAGACCACAAGCTACGTGGTTTGCCTCAACTGCAGACATAGCTAACCAACTCTTGAGTGAGGCCTCACAGTCCTGCTGCCTGAGGCCAACTAGTTGCAAACATGGATTCTATGGCTTCTCTTGCACCTTCCAGACCCTGATGACACAGCACCCCACAGAGCATGAGACCTGGCTTTCTGAGCAGCTCCTAAAGGGGCCAGCAAAGCAACTTGGAAATACAGGAGAGTTAACTACCCATAGGGCAAACTGACCAATGGGAGAAAGGAGCAGGATACAACAACCTACTCTCCCTTCCTCTGATGGACTGTTTTAAGGTATAATTTCTCTGTGTAACCTGTCTAGAGACATTCTGCATTGCCAGGTGGGTGTGCCTGTCAGAAGACTAGCTGTGTCTTGTGAAGAAGTAACCAGCAAACATTTGCTTGTATTGTTTCCCATCTTTTCCTATTTCCCCATTCTCACTCTCACTGCTCTAGGACTGTGCATCCCACATAAAGCTTTAGCTCTTAATCCCTTCTTCGGGTCACAGTTTCTGAACAGATAGGCACATGACTCAAACTAAGATAAGCAAAGCCTTCCTAAAGATGTGAAATATAGGAGAGATGACTTTTCTTCTGGAGATCTTGAGTAGTAAAGATATGTCAGTGGCTATCACTTCTGCTTCATGGAGAGAGCCTGCCTGAGCATGAAGGCATCACAGAGAAAGGCAGAACACACACAGACAGAGGGATACAGAGCCCTGATATCCTCTGAGTTCCTAGATCTAACTGTCTCAAATAGGTGTAACTGTTTTGTCATTTTTTATCTCTCTGAAGACCAGTTTTCCCAATCCAAATAAAAGAAAACATGGTCACCCATGGATCCCAGGTCACCTCCAGTCAAGAGATCAGCCAGGTGACTTGACTTTTAGGTTCAATTTTGAATTCCTGGGGAAAAGAGCTGCTGCTTGGGCTAGATTTGGCCAAGTGTCCACCCCTGAACCAATCAACTTTGTTGTGGGCGAGGGTGGAGCCACAGGGTAATGTATAAACATGGCCATATCCACTGTAACACGGAACAAAGGTATGTAATAGCAAGGTGCAGGGTAGAATAACAGTTTCCAGAAAAGTGGGACTGGAGAGTTGGGCAGACCAAACAATGGCTGCCCACTCTCTGAGAATAAATAATGGAAAAGAGGATAAAAAGAAGAGGTCAGAAGACAGAACACTGTCTAACCCAATGCTATCCTACACTTACCTGCACCAATGCTATTCAGTAGAACTTCTACAGTGGTGGAAATGTTTTAGATCTGTGCTGTTCAGTATAGTAGCCACCAGCCACATGTGGCTATTTAGCAACTTGTAAACTGCTACTGAGAAACTGAAATTTTTATTTTATTTAAATTTAAATTTAAATAGCTATATGTAATTAATGACTACGTGTTGGACAGCACAGATCTAGACAATTGGTCTAGATCTTGGGAGGGTAGCACAGAGCATTGATTATAGTGTGTGCTTTGGAGTCAGCCTGAACTGGGTTCAAGTCCCAACTCTACTTCATAGTGGCATGAGCTGAACAGTCTACTTAACTATAGATGTGAAAAGATATAAAGAACAGGAAATGGTATGTGATGCCAAAATGAGAGAAAGAGACAAAATATCTGTAAAGGGACAAACAGTCTGTTGGATTCGGCAATTTGGAGACAATGAGTGAATTGAGACAGGAATGTTAAAGGTGTCATGGCATAAAAGCCAGACCAGCAATTACCTGTCTTTTAGACACCTGATAACTTTCTTTTCTCTGGAGGGGGATACCAGGCAGGGAGAGATAGAGAACACAAACATGTTCTCTTCATCCTGGTGGCCACATGGGAAGCTGAGAACTAAAAAGCATGTCCTGAAGGTAGGGGTCCAAGGTCTAGCCAGAAGAACAGAATCAGAAACACTGTCAGTTGTGGGTTCTGGAGTCAAAGATAGTGTTGCCTAGACCAAGGAAGCCACAAGGAAAGAACGTCTCACCTACATACCTTCATTACCTAGTACTTATTGTGTGACTAGATTGTAAGTCCTTCAATGTTCAGGACCTTGTTCATCTTGGTATCCCCAGTTATCTAGTAAGTTTCTGGCACCGTAGTAGGTGCTTAATTAACATTTATAGAATGAATGAATGCAAGTAAGCCATTTTATTCCCTGGTGCTTTGCATTTACTTTAGAAATATTAATTAAGTTATCAGAGAGAGAAACTCTGCAGTGAGAAGGTGCCAGGGAACCCTTCTTGGCTTGGAAACAATTTGTAAGGCCCTTAGCACACTGCCTGGCACAGAGGACTTGCTCCACGAGTGGTCACCATGGTAATTATTACTAGTGAGGGAGTAAGGTTTTGCATAAGCATGGGCAAGGCCTTGATGATAATAATTGCTAACATGTGTTGATCTCATTTAATCCTTAGGCCCACTCAATGAGATAGGTTTTATTAGACTAATTTTATGGATGAGAAAACTTATAGAAGAGATGTGATTTATCCAAAGTTAGCCAGCTCAAAGCCAGTGTTGAACTTGAACTTACCTGACTCCAAAGTCCAGGCTCCAGCAACAAAGATTTGGGATCCAGGGAGCAGGATTCTCAAAAGGAGAGTTAAGGAAAGTAGTTCTGGGGTTGAAATTCACTTCTAATTTCTTTCACTCACATAAATCTCAATGCCTTCTTCTCCCTTCAACACCCATTACTTGCCTTCTTGCTAAGGTCCTCGTCCTTTCTACTGAGTTCCCCTCCAAGCCACCCTTCTGCTTTCTGTCTCATTCAACCATGTCTACTCTGGTTTGATTGAAGAAAGCAAGAGTTGAAACGAGGTCAAAAGGAGATTTTTGTTTGGTTGGTTTTGGTTTTAAGGAGAGCGACTCTAGAGCAATTTTGCAAACTAAATATTCCAGTAGACAAGTAGAATTTGACAATGCAAAACAGAGAGAATATCTGCAGATGTAAGTTCTTGGGGTCTTCAGCACAGGCTGAGAAAAGGTTGGCCTTTGACAGGAGATGGGACACTGTGACTTTCCTTCAGAACAAGAGAAGACAGAGAATATGATTTATACAGAAGCAAAAAAAAAAAAATAGTAAAGGTTAGGATGCTTAAAATCAAGAGTTAAGTTTTATAGCAATCGATGATGGCATGGTATATATAGGGTAGTGTTTCTCAAATTGCAAGTCATAATCCATTAGTAGATCATGAAATCATTTAGAAGTTTGCAACCAGTTTTATTTCAGAAATGGCATAGAATACAACTGAAAATTTGCATTAATTGCATATAGCAAGGGTAAATACTGAGAAAACTATTGTGAAACTTTTTTATACACACAGCTACATGTGTACTGGTTACACTGTAAAATATATTTCTTATTGAGGGTACAGTAAAAAATATTTAAAAGCCATTGGTCCAGGATGTGACCATGGGAAAGTAGCTGATTCCTAAAACTTTCTTTCTCTTCCAGAATTTTCCATCATGCTTGAAAACTGGTCTTGCTTTGTGAGCAGATAATAGGCACCCTAAGGGGCATGGGCCTGATCAACTATGCCAGGTCTTCCAAAACAGTGCCTATGGCATGTGGGTTCCATATGTACCCCCAAATTAATCTCCTAGTCTTTAGGGCTACTCTTTCTTCCTGGAGGGTTTCAGCTCCCCTCATTGTCCCAAGATGACTGCCATCAGAGATCCCAGGGGCTGCATACTTCTTCATTCACGATTAGCGAGGAAAAGAGTGTGTGTGTCAGCCTTTTCAGCAAAACCCTAAGATTCACTTGATTGGCCAGTGGGATTGACTGGCTCAGCCCTGTTCTACCCTGAAAGAGTTGGCTTCCTGGAAATATATGGATCCTGGAAAGGAACGCAGGGGGCTATTGGAAAGGGGGAAATGGAAAGAAGAGGTAATCAACTAATGTCCAATACCTATAGCCTTTAAGGTGACAAAACTAGTTGAAAGTTTCATTTGTGATGGCCTGTTTGCTCTGAGCTCCATTCTAGCCTTTCCATGCTCTGCTTTGAGCTGAAGATTGCTGGGCCCTGAAAACTACATTTCCCAGACTCCCCTTGCCTGCTGGCTTCCTGTCAGATTCAGCCAATGGAGAGTACAGGTGGGAAATTGTGTGGCTGGAGATGAGATGGCAGGAGGAGAGGCGAAGCCATTGTTCTCTCTGCATCTACCTGAGACTGGCAGCAGCAAGCAGCTGGTGGTTATGGGCTCAGAGACCTTCAGTGTTTCCTGTGGTGATAGGCTACTGCCATGGGCTCCAACAGTATCAGTGGTACTGGAGGGGCAGCAGTGAGTAGCTGTAGGCTCCAGTGACCTCTGGAAATTCTGTCGGCAGCAACATTTCAAAAACAATCCTCTGGCAATGTCAGCAGCAAATGCCATTCTGGGTCCAGTAACACCGTTGCATTTGATCCAGGCCTACGGGTGGTAGAAGGATCCTACAGCTACTAATTTCCAGTTTGCCCACTTTACCCTTTTGCTCCTTTAAGCTGACAGGTTTCTAACCAGTTCTCTGAAGTAAATTTCCTCTGTTTGAAATTCCAAGCACATTTTCTGTTTACTTGTCTTCATCCTGTCTGACACAGTGCTCCCTGGCGAGGCGATAAGCTGACTGCCATGGCTAATTTCCCAGTTGTGTTGTTTGCAGTTGTTGGACTGGGCGATGCCACAAGAGAAGCACAGTAAGCTCTCTGCTGGGGCGCTAGGAAAGAAGCAAGGGCAGACCCTGGAGAAAATCTACTCCTTTTGCTTCCTCACCTACTTCTAACTATTAGAACCATGTGATGGAGAACCTACTATTGCCTCCCAAGATAACTTGACTCCGTATTGTAACTGGGAGGGACAGGCTCCAGAATGACTGGTAGGAGTTCAGCAATGAGTAAGGTTGGCAAGGGGACCCAAAACAGAGAGACTAGGAAAGTGTGTCCATGCACAAAGGAGAGTTTAGTAAGGGAGGAGGGGCAGCGACTATTACCTCTGCTTCCACTTTTTCAGAGGTGCTGATGGAAAGTAAGACCAGTGGTTTCCAGCCTTTTCTGTCTTACCTTCTACCAAGTGCTCTGTAATCAAAACAAGAAAACTGACTCTTCCAATGGCATTTATCCTTGCCAATAACTGGGAAACTGTTACTAAATCTTTACATCTAACCTGGCTTACTTGTGTGGGTTTCTGATGCTATCCAAACCATTAAGGGGTAGCCAAGTCTCTGTAGGGACTGAAGGAGTAAGATTGTGATTGACTCCTAGAAGCCTCAAAGGGATAGCAGTGCCAAGAATCCTACTTCTAGCAGGGGCCCCTTGCCATGGCTGGTAGTGTTTTGCAAAGTGGTCTTAGGCAAGTCCTGCTTAAGTGTGACTGACGATTAGAAACCTAGATTCAACTCAGCCCTTACCTCGCTCTGTGATCTTGGACAAGTCACTTAATTAAGCTCAGTCTCAATATTTCCATCTGTTTTAAAAAGAGCAGATGGATATTTCTTTACATTCTTTTAAAATAAACTTTTAAGGGGGTGGATGGGATGGAAGAAATGATAGGTATTTCCCTCTACTCTTCCTTCTTGCCCATTCGCCCCAGGTTTCTATATCAAGTAAGATAATAAGTGTTAAAATGATCTGAAAAGCACAAAGCACTATACAAAAGCAAAGAAGTATTATTATCAACATAGTTGTTAGCTTAGAAGGATGAAGGCAGGGCATAGGCCCAGAGCCAAACAGCTGGAAGGCAGGATCTTAACACCAAAGAAGGAAAGTTACTTTGTTCAAATTCTTTCTGGAACGGCACTTTCTTTGGAGCAGACCTGGCACTGGAATCCTCTGAAATGCTGAAGTGGGTCCAGGAATGTGTTAAGGAGTAGGATAGGGCATTCAGCAACCAAAAGACACTGGAGAAACACCAGCCCTGGTTCCTCAGCTTCTTTGTGATCCAACAAAGGATGCAATGGAAAGGGAAGGCGGATTGTATCAAAAGGGCTCATGTTCAAAGCCAGGTGTGTGTTGAATCCTCCCACTGGCTCGTTAACCAGCTACCAAGCTATTTTGGGAGCCAGGATGTCATTGCACTCTGTAACTAATACTAAATTCAGTTCCCAACAACCTAAAAAGCATTCTCTCTGCACCGTGTTCAAAGAAAACATTGATCTGGAGACCTAGAGATGGTCTAGTCAAACTGAGGCCCAGAGAGGGGCAGAGACTTGCCAAGATAACAAGTTGAGTCAGGCTCATAGGCCTGTAAAGAACAGAAACCTAGCTCAAATATAATAAAGTTTCCTGTAAGGACTGGAATTGAAACACCAGTAGGAATGAGGCGGGTCTAGGATTCACTGTTCTCTTCATTCTCCTTCTCACACCCTCCCCATCTCTGCACAGGGCTGCTCCTTTCTCCCCTACCTAAAAATAGGCTTCTTACTCTTGGTCTCTGCTCTCTCTTATCTTGGCTTGCACGTGGATCTACTGTCCTAGGCTCGCTTGTCTCTGACCTCCCTACTTTAATTCCCTCTGCCATCTCATAATTTCTTTCCATTTCTTGGTTCAAGAGAGCCTCTAATTGGCCTGTCTCAGATGGTTATACTAGGCCATTAGTTAAAGGTCACCAGCTAATATATGAAATGGTAACCCCTGGCTCTGATGCTGGCCCAATCTGCTCAAGTCTAGAGACTGGAGGGGCTAAGTGGTCTCAAACATGGCCCCACCAGAGTCTGTGGTCTGAGCAGCTCTTTTTCACAGTGCATGTGAGTTGGGCAGGCACTGTGCCATCCCTGGGACCATGTGACTAGAGTTCAAGGCTCCAGATTTTCTGCCCAGAACTTTTTTCAAGGAATTTGTCATGTCTTTCCTTTATTTATGCAGCAGACATATCTTAATGCCCATTAAATGTCATTCATGCTCAACTTCTTCCTCCTCTCCTCTTCCTCCTCCTCCCTGCCTTGAGGAAATTACCATACGGTGAAGATAAAGGCAGGAAAATAATTAGAATATATGAGTGCTTTAGAAGAAGTATAAACAAAGTAATAATAACTACCACTTACTGAGTACCCTGCACCAATCACTGCTGATCGCTTCACATACATTTTCTCATTTAATCTTTACAGCTCCCCTGTGAAGTTGGCACCACATTGTACATATGTGGAAACAGGCTCAGAGAGTGGTGCACAGATAATAAACAGCACAGCAGGACTCTGATGCCAAAGCCTGCTCCATTAACCACTGTGCTATGCAGCCTTTATCATGTTGTTGGAGTACAGAAGGCCATCTTGGCCTAGGGAGGAGGCAGGAATAACTGGGGCGAGCAGTAGACTTCCGGGAGGAGGTGACATCTGAGCTGAGCCTTGGAGCAGTGTGAGCTTTCACTAGGCAAGTGGGACTGAACAGCAAGACGTGAGCACGGAGGAGCACCTAAGAGGCTGGAGACTGGGTGTGAGCAGGGAACAGGGCCGGGAGCACGTTGTGTGCCCCTGAGAGTAAGTTCCTCTCTAAATTTGTGCCGAGGTGCCTCATTTGCCCCACCCTCGTCCAAGCCCAGGAAGGGAGTGTGGCGTTGAGGCCATGAGGAGCAATGAAGACAAGGAGCTAGGAGGAGAAGGCAAAGTCAACAGAGCTTAAGAAATTCTGGGCCTTTGTTCCTGAAATGGACTTGAGGTATATAGGTAGAGTCCAGAGTGAAAAACTCAAGAGAGATGACCTTTAAAATAACCACATAGACAGCAATCACACTAACGAC
>NW_006429634.1:792455-794232 GCF_000325575.1 Pteropus alecto | reverse complement strand
GGGCCCAGATTTTCCGCACAGCTTTTTTCTGCCTGACTTTCAGGTCTTGTCTTAGATGTTACCTCCTGTAGGAAGCATTCCTTGGTCTCTCAAGTTTGCCTTAGGGCACTTGGTTTCAACCTACATTGCTCAGAGGGAATAATTTTTTTTTCTCTGATGGGAGCAATATCTGTGGGGCTTGGCAATAGATTCCCTCTTACTCACAGCACTTCAATTAGACACTGAACTATTTCAGCACAGAGGAGCCCGTCCCACCAACGCTACATATTCAGAGGGCATTGTAGCCCTCCTAGATCTAGCCTGATGGTCTTCAGAGTACATTGCTGCACATTCCTTGTTGAGGACCTAAGATCCCATACAAGGACACAGGTCTACCTTGAGTATTAAGTGCCACTGCCACTTCAGCAAAGCTTCCTCTGATAGTGTGGAGCTAGCCCGTGCCACTGCCACTTCAGCAAAGCTTCCTCTGATAGGTGGAGCTAGCCTGTCCCTGTACTTTGGAAATATTTTCAGGTTGTAATGATGCAAAGTATAGATAAGTTTTATTTCTTCTAATAATTCAATGCCAGAGAGAGCTCTTTGTGCCAGATAGGGTCAATGGAACCAAAAACAAATTTCCAAGGTCAAAATATCAAGTCCTCAGTTCTGCACTCTCTACATGTAAAACACAGTCTAGCTCAAATATAAAGGAGGGTTTTTTTTATGAATACCACAAAGTTCCTTAGTCTAACTACTGCTCCAGCATGCAACAGCCAAAACCACATTGCCATGACAATCCCCTATGTTGTTATTATTTTTTTTAATGCCTGCAGCACCTGCTATTCCAAGGTGGTCTCCCATTCAAGTACTAACCAGGCCCGACCCTGCTTAGGTTCCGAGAACAGACAAGATTAAGCACGTTCAGGGAATGGCCATACCCTATGTCACTTTCTCTCTCCATCTTGATTTCTTATTCCTACTAATCCTTAGACCATCTTTTACCTCCTCCTGATGGTCACTATTAATGGAGACCTAAGCCTTACCCAGCCAGTTTCTTCTTGATATTTCCAATCGGTTCAGCCCTACCAGGCTGTGAATACCATGACTGCAAGGGCTGGGTCTTGTCCACCCTTCCATCCCCAGTAGAGCATGTGGCTCATAGCAACTGCTCAGTGAAAGATAGTCAGATGAAAGAATAATAAATAGCCTCCAAGGAGCCTCTGCCAACTTTTTCAGGCTATATCGATTTTTTTTCTCTCTGTCTCTGGTGTCCTACCAACCTCAACACTTTGAATCCTACATATGTTGGAACCAGAAGAAAACTTAAAAATCATCTAGCTATCTCTTTCCTCTATCATTTCACAGATGGGATGATTGAGGTCCAAATTTCATGTATTTTCCAACAATCTCAATTTAACGTCTCTAGACATAACTTCTCTGAACTCCAAACCTAATCAGCTGCTTCTGCAGCCCCTCATTCAGGATGCCCCATAGTGCCTGTATCTGAAGACGCCCAGCACTGGATTCAGCACCTTCCCCAGGCCTGGTCCTCCTCCAGGCTTCCCCAACCTGGTAAGAACATCATCACTCACCCTGCTGCTGGGACCAAAATGTCGGGAGCCCCCTTTTATCTCCTACAGCCTCCTACCACCAATCAAACACCAAGGCCAGTGGTTTCTAATATTGAAATCATAAAATTTCTTCAAGTCCTTTCTGATTTCTTAGTTTAAATGCCCCACAGCCCTCAATGGACCCCTGCAAAGTCTCCCCATTAGTTCCTTTGAATCTGCTCTTTCCC
>NW_006429634.1:789409-792412 GCF_000325575.1 Pteropus alecto | reverse complement strand
TCGAAAAATGCTACTTTCGGTTGGAAAAAGATATTTCATGATGGACCTAGAGGGTATTGTGCTGAGTGGAGTAAGTCAGGTAGATAAAGAAAAATGCCATATGATTTCATGTACATGTGTAATTTAAAGAACAACAAGAAAACAGAAACTAATAGAGAACATTTTGAGGGTTACCAGATGAGAAAGGGATTGAGAGGGTCGATGAAAAATGGGGAATGTACTAAGAAGTATAAATTGATAGTTACAAAATAGTTGTGGAGATGTTAAGTATAGCATAAGGAATATAGTCAGTAATATTGTAATAGCTATGTATGGTGTCAGAGGAGCACTAGATTTATTGGGGTGATCGCTTCGTGAGTTACATAGATGTAACTAATCGCTATGTTGTACACCTGAAACTAATATAATATTGTATGCCAACTATAACTGAAAAATAAAAAAATTATTAAAAAAAGAACAATGATGATAAGAAAATGCTTTCTCATTTAACTCCTTTGGTGTAAGATTTTCAGTGGCTTTCTACTTTAAAAAAAATTAATATTAATGGTAATAATTATCATTGTTATTATAGCTAACACTAATGGGAATTTTATTATGTCCTGGGATCTATTCTAAGGACTTTATACATATCAACTTATTTAATCCTCACAACTCTAAATATTCTCATTATACAGGTCAGGAAACTGAGACTCAGAAAAGCAACTTCGGGGCTTTTGCATAAGCTCTCACTCCATCCTTGACTCTTAGATCTGGTTGACTGCTATTCAAACTTCAGACAGGACACTTTGGGGGAATCCTCTAAGACCTCCCTTACTACGCCAGGCCTTCCTATGGCATATATCCAAGTTTGTAATTACATATTATTTTTGTTGGGGGGGTCATTTGATTGACATCTGCCACCCCAATAGGTTTTAAATTCTAAGCTTTGCTCATTGTGTGTCCTCATGTAACAAATGCTGGCTCAACATTTGTTGAATGGATAAGTGAAAAGTTTTTTTTAATAAAAGAGTTGTGGTCAGATTTGCTTTAGAAGGATTTCTCTTGTGCTGAGTCCAAGTCACTGCCAGCATCTGGATTCAGGAGTGAGAGGAAGGGAGTCTAGATGAGGACCATAGCCATGGGGATGGAGAGCAGTAAATGAACCTGGGAATATTTAAGAGGTAGATTGAGCAGGCCCTAATAATTAACCGGATGGAGGTGAGGATGGAGAAGGAGTCAAGAGTGACTCCCAGGTTTCTGACTCAGGCAGCTAGTACCTTCAACCCAGGCAGGGAGCACCTAGGAGGAAAGAGCCAAGTTAGGTGGGTAGAGCAGGTAGCCCTTAGACCAAGTCAACTGAAACTTGGAAAAGTTCTCAGAATCTTTGTGCCCAAACTCTAATTTGGTCCTGGTGTACTTGTCCAGCCTTGTCTCCAACTTACCCCCTCCCACCCCCACCACCACAACAAAGGGCACAGAGACCACCTCCCCTCCTCTAAGCGCTACTCTTCCCCCTCCCAAGCTGTGAGTACTGTCCCACTCCTTCACGCCTCCCTCAAACTCCTCACTATTCAGCTTCAAGGACATCTCTGGGATCGCTCCTCAGGGCCTCCATCACTTCCTGGGGTTAACATGTCCTCTGCTGTTTCCAAGATGTACTGTATCATAAATGTTTCTCTCTGCCTGTCTCCCCTATTGGCTGTTTCTCTCAATTCTGAATCCCCAGCACCTGGGACAAGGCCTGAATCAAGATTAACCTCAAAAAAACTTTGTTTTCTAGATTTCCCCCAAGGTCTTGGCTTTTTTACATTAAGGATGGAGCCAGGAGTTGGACACTGAATTCTGATGCCACCATTTAGAAGTAGGACAAGAGACTTCTCTCAAATCCTGTTTCCTCATCTGTCAAATGGAGATGAACTGCAGTGGACCTACCTAGAAGAATTCTTTTGAGGATCAAGTTAAATACTCGATGCTAAGTTTTTAACACAATGCCTGGAACACTGTTAGCTCCCTCAGAATATTTGTTGTTATTTATCCTAAGAAAAAAGTTCCCGCCTTAACGCCGGGAAGCTGCGTGAGCTGGAAACGGAGGGTTGCAGTTCCCAGGATGGCCACACGAGAGAAGTGGGGAGCAGCCTCGAGGCGAACTCTGGCTCCGCTCTGCTGAAGGCACCTGCTGTGGATCCAGATGGCCTGGCGGGGATTTCTAGGGCTTTCCGGCCCCTGAACAAGTGGGCGCTGGCCGGGACGCTGTGGGAGAAACCTCCGTGGTGTGCTCGGCCTCAACTCTCACAGCCACCGCCGTCCCTTCTGCTGTTCCCCTTCTCGGCTTTGAGGAAAGTCTGGGCAGCCCAGAGGGTGCAAGAGTAGAGGGCAAATGGGATTTATCCTCTCCTGCTTGTCGTTTGTCTTTCAAACTTGAGTATGATCACTTCCTCTCTATTGAAGTTTTTATAGTCAAATTGATCTATGTTTTTCCTTTGGCTTCTAGGTTTCATCATGCTTAGAAAGTCCTCCATCTCCAAGAGTAATAAAACATTGAGTATGTTTTCTTCTGGTACATTATGGTGTTATTTAAATATGCACTCCACCTGGAATGTATTTGTGTAGAGAAAGGACGCAGCTTTCTTTTATTTCCCCAAATGACTTGCCAGTCATTCCACCCATTTGTTGAAAGGCCCATATTTCCTCCCATTTACCTGAAGTGCCATCTTTTTTTTTTGAAATCACTTTCTGACATTCCGTTAATCAAATTCCATTTTTAAAAAAGGACTGGATACGACTTAAATTTTTTGTAGCTCCTAAACCAGTTTAAACATTGATTTATGACTAAAATAATTTGAGGACCTAAATGTTTCCAGATTTGTTTTGAATAGTATGTTGTATTCTTATCACAGTATTTGATTTTTTTTCTGAGAAATAATAAAGAAACGCCTCAATCATTATTTATTTTTAGGAGCATAATTAACAAATTGATGAAAAATGATCCATTCCAACCCTTATTAAATTTTAGGGCCTTCAACA
>NW_006429634.1:787040-788426 GCF_000325575.1 Pteropus alecto | reverse complement strand
AACAAAAATTTAGCTAATAAATGAATAAAATTGTTTGTCCCAGCTCTATCACTGACCAGCCGTGGGACTCAGCTTTGGGCTATCCACACCGTTGGGTCTCAGTTTACCCTTCTCACAGATCAGATGAGAAGAGATGAAATAGGGTGAGGGACATGTAGAGGATACAGCCAGCTATCCCAAGAGAGTCACTTAATCCCACACCTTTCCACTCTCCATTCACAGTTTAATCCATGCTCTCAGCAGGGAACACTGTTTGTTTTGCCTGCCTCCAGCAAAATTTGGGAAGGCAAATACTAATAATATTGTCCCTTCTGTAAATGAGTGAAATTAAGAACACCGGAGCCCAAAAGTGGAATTGACCACCTAAGCAAGGTAAAACACAGCAAGATGGTGGCAGGCATGACCCTAGGAGACACTTTATACTGCAGCCTCCTCAAGGCTGCCAAGAAACCCAGGACTCAAGGAGCTCACTTGGAAGTTCAATTAGGCTGATGCCAAGTCCTAGAGCAGGGTTTCTCAGCCTTGGCACTACTGACATTTTGGGCCTGATAATTCTTTGGCATGGGATTATCCTATGAATTGGAGGATGTTTAGCAGCATCCCTCATCTCTTCTCACTAGATGCCAGTATCAACCTCCAGTTGTGAAAACCAAAGATGTCTCCAGACATTACCAAATGTTCACAGGGGTGGGAGTTGGGAGCAAAATCACCTCAAGTTGAAAACCACTGCTCTAGAGGGCAGGGGAGAGAGGTTAACTGGAGTCTAAGGAAAGGACACTACAACATTACTCTTTGTCTGAAAGAGACATTATAAAGTCTTTTTTTCTTCATAGCAGGCACCGGGGCAAGTCTTTTCTCCTCTTTGGGCTTCAGTTTTTCCATTTGTAAGTTGGATTTGGTGTTCGTAAGTCATTTTCCCCTTCTTTCACTATCTAATGTTCCTAGATTTGATCCAGGGTGAAACAGGGCTACTGCGGTGCCAGTGAGGCGCCTCAAAGGAAAGGATGAGAAAGAACACGTAGAGGATGTGGTGGAGAGGAGGACGAGGTATTGAGGCAGTAGTGTCCTAGGGATATGGAGAAGCTTGAGCCATCTTCTAGACCCCAACCGCTTCGAGGCCTTATTAGCGTAGGTCGCCTCCAACCAGGCAAACCCAGACTCTGGCCTTACCCATAGGCCCCGCCCACCACCAAAGACCCCCGCCCCTTCAGTGGCCCCACCCTCCTGACCTAGGCCACGCCCCCATCAGGCCCCGCCTCCCTCTTCGCCTCCCGCCAGCCAGGGCTTGGGCTTTGCACCCGGCGGCTGCTGAGAACCGTGGCGGCTGCAGAGCCGGCAGCGCAGACGGGCGGAGCGGAGCTGCCCAGCCCGGTGGAGCGATGCCCC
>NW_006429634.1:739123-787001 GCF_000325575.1 Pteropus alecto | reverse complement strand
GGAGTCCGCCGCCCGCCTGGGACCGGGCCGCGCCTACCGCCGGGTCCGCGGGGCGGGGTCCCGGGGCAGCACCTGCCCCGCCTCGCAAAGCCGCCTCCGCCAGCGGAGACCCCTCCCTGTCTGGACCCCAGCCCCGCCTCCGGGTAAGTCAGTAGGCCTTGCTCGCCTGGGAGTGGACGTGGGGATGGGGCTGCGGAGGTCTGGGGGACCACCCGGGGAGAGAAGAGGGGCTCCGGCCGGGAGGCGCCACGTAGGGATCTGAGCGCGCAGGGTCTGGGGGGCGGGAGCCCGGGGAATGAGCATAGTGTGTGTGATGGCTCTGGGGTGGGGGCTAAGGTATAAGAGGGGAACATGGAGTGTTTGAGGAAGCCTGGAAAATGGGGTAAGGGACCCCACAGTCTTGAGTTTTTTGCTGATGCTCAGAGCATCTGGGGCCCTGGTCTTCAACAGCATTGCCTCGCATGGCATTTTTGGAAAGTGCTTAAAATCCCTCCTGGAAAGGGAGCTGGAAGGCAGCCTGCCTTTCTCTGTCCTGCCCGTGCCCTGGTTGAGAAGCAGCCACTCTTTCTTCCCTGTGAGACACCATTGTGGTGCCTAGAGGACCCCCCACTCCATGAAAGAAAAGGGGTGGTGTTCACTCCAGCCCTAGAATGGGAAGAGGGGGCTTCTGGGAAGCTGGGAAAGGCAAATTGGTCAATCCACGGTGGGGAGTCCAAGGTTCAGGGAGGCTTGGCAAGACCCTTGGTGAGCAACCTGGGCACCTTCTCATTCAAGGGAGTGTATCTTCACTGGCTGGCCTCCAGGCCGCCTGAACCCACGCCCACATCACCTTCTCTGGACAGCCCAGTCTTGAGGAGTGGGTTCCCAGTATCCTGAGCCTGAAAACGCAGGGAGGGCCCATAGCGCCTGTGGTCCTGGATGCGATTGGCAGTCCCATAACCAAGGCCAGAGAACAGGGGTGCTGGCTGGCACTGCCACCTGGGAGCCGTTTGGATGTGGCCCTACGGGGCTAGGGAGCCTGGATGAATGTCAGTATCCAACCCCAGCTCCAGGGATGTTGCCTGGGTGTGGAGAGGAAGGCTGCTGCCTCTTTGGTCCTGTCTTCTGTCTGCGATGACTTAAGTTTAGAGTCCTTGGGTTTGAGGCCTGAAGTGGTGGGAGAGGGCCTTTCTGGGATAGGCCTGGTCACCAAGGGGTTAACTAGCCAGCCCCACAGTTGCTGCCAGCCACCAATTAGTCTGTAATCAGGCAGCTGCCAACTATCCCTAAGGGCATGTGGGCAGCCTAATGGGACATTCTCTTGGGGGGGTGGTGGTTAGGGAAGGGGTCTGTGAAACCTGTGCTTAAACCAAGCACCATGCCCTTCAGAGTCTGTTTAGGGCCCACAGACCCCTTCCTTGCCCTCTGTGCCAGGCTGCCTGGCTTAGGGTCCTCCAGCCCTGTGGTTCAACACCTACTTGACCCTCTGCAGGATATGAAGCCCTGAGTTAGGCAAACTTGGCTTCAGACCCAGTCGGTGCCACTTTCTGGCTGTTGCTATTCAAGAAATCACTTCCCCTCCCTGAGCTTCCTTTAGTAAAACAGACCAACCTTCTAGATCTGCTGGGAGGAGTAAATAAAATGGTGGGTTTAGGCTGCTTAACACAGTGCCTAGCACTCAGGGAGCTCGGTAAGATAGCTGCTGAACTCACCACCAATTCCTGTGCCAAGGACTTGACAGGAGAGGCAGGCAGGAGTCAGGTGCTGAGGACCAGCAGGGACCAAGGTCCCTCCCTCTGGGCATGTGGTCTCGTGGGCCACTGTCTCTGTGTTATTATCTTTCTCTCCCTTCTTGCTCACAGACACCTCTAGTCTCTGGACATTAATTGGATTTTCTTCTGTAGAACCCAGGGTTGAGGTGCTCCTTTCTGTGCTTCCCCCATCCCTAACCAGGTACTAAGTTCTACGGGGTCTGTCCAGGGTCTGGATTATGTATGCAGCTGTAACAGCAGCTGGCCCTTTAAGGAAGGAAGAAAACAATTATCCGGCCTGGGCATTGCATCAGCTGGAGCCTGGAGGGTCCCTCGGGAGCGGGGGGGCACAAGCTGGTGGTTGATTTCATTAGTGCCATGTGAGAACTCTCACCGAGTCTGCCCCATTCCCCAGCCACAACCTTCTTCCCCAGGCAGCAGCAGCAGCCCCAGCTATGTTGCCTCCCCCATCCTGGGAGCACCACCTTGAAGGACTCTATCTGTACACCCCTAGCCCATGTCATGGGCCTGGGCAGAGGGTGGTATAGGGGAGTATCTCTCACAATGGCCTTTTGCTGACTGGGGATGCAAGGTGTACCACCTGTACGGGCACTTCGCTGACAATGGGGGTGTCTCCCTGATTAGTGTCTGGCTGACCTGGAGGTATTTCTCCCACACTGGCATTTTGTTGACCCAAGGAAGGAGTGGTTTCTACATTGGCCTCTACACTGGTGTTTTGCTGATCTAACAGAGGGACTGTGTTGCCTGGGGTGTGTGTGAACTGAGGGCACGGGTGAGAAACAGTCGCTCCCTGGTTGGAGGTGAGCTGGCTGTGAACGGTGAGTCACAGACACCAGGTACTCGGGCAGCAGGCAGACGTGTGTTCAAATGCCGCATCCTCTACTTACAGGCTCTGTTACCATTTCAAGCAGGTAGTCTCACACTCCTCCGGAAAATAGGAATAATTTACACCCATACTGCCCTACCCCCATGAAGGTGTTTGGGGGATTAAATGTACTAACTGGATGTCCAGCACCCAGCCCACGGCTGGCAGGTGGAGGGTGCATAGTGTATGATGATTCTCTTCCCTTTGCAGATTTGGGTTTCTCACACCTTGTGCTCAAGAAAAGGTGTGAGGGGCCCTGGACTAGAAAAAAAAGGAAGGTAGGAGTGGGAGGAGTGGAGAGAAGGGGAGAAAGAGGGTAGACCCCGCTCCCTGCTGAGTGCGATGCGTTCAGACACCTGATGTACCAAGCTCTGTGAGCCAGGCAGACCCTGCCTCTGGGAAGGTCCATTCTAGCCAGGAGATGGCCCAGAGCAGGTGACATGTGTTGAAAGAAGGGAGTCAGGGAGACTAGGGTGACAAGGAGTTGAGGAGGCAAAGAAGAAGGGGTGAAGGAAAGGGAACAGTGTGTGCTAAGGCTTCAGTGATGGTAGGAACAGGCCTTGTGTGATGGGAGAAGGGCAGCAGGGGTAGAAAGAGGGTAGAGAGTGGGCAGGCGTCAGCACAGCCAGGCCGAAACTCCCTGGTCTAGCAGGATACTAAAGATTTGGGAATTGTCCTGAAGCCAAGGGCAGCCCCTAAGAGATTTTAAGTAGAGGAGGCAGAATCCCACTTCCAGAGTGTGGGCTGGGGTCTATGGCCCTCAGGCAGAACCTTCTCAGAAGTGACCTTTTGCCCTTTCCTACCCCCTTCCCTTGCAGCAGCCCTGGTGCCCAGGGACCTGGTTGTTTATGTGGTTCATCTCAGGAGGGAGAGGACCAGTCCCAGTTCCTCCAGCTCTCTCACTCTGGGCCTTGTTGACAGAGTTCATCCTTTGGGA
Source organism: Pteropus alecto (assembly GCF_000325575.1). NCBI lineage: Eukaryota > Metazoa > Chordata > Mammalia > Chiroptera > Pteropodidae > Pteropus > Pteropus alecto. The sequence continues at coordinate 783,448 of NW_006429634.1, read as the reverse complement.
TCAGGTTCTCCCAATCCACCTGCAGAGCCAGAGGGCATGCGGCAGGGCTGAGGCACCAGGCTGGCCTATGTTCCCATCCCAGATCTCCAGTTCAAGATGTTGGTGACCTCCGGCAAGGCACACCCCATCTCTGAACCTCAACTATTGAATGGGATTGATATTATCTTTCTATGGGGATGATAAAATTAAATTAAATTCCAGATGGAGATCACAAAACTCTATCTCAATGTTAGTTAGCATTTTTACTCTGTTGCATGGGGGCTAACACCTACTTGGGCCAGGCCCAGGGCTGGCTGTGGGTGGGGGCAGGGCTGGTTTCATGAGTCTGTGGTTGTACAGGGCCCTGCGCTTAGAAGGACCCTACACTTGGTTTAATGTTTTGCTGTCACCATCTTGAAATTCTGAATAATTTTGAATAAGGGGTCCTGCATTTTCATTAAGCACTGGGCCCTACATATTATATAGCCCTGCACATTGGGTGGGGGTAGGAGGAGACAGGGAGGGACACAGACCTGCAAATAGTTCCCAAGTGGAGGAGGTATAAGGTGGAGGACATGACTAACTGTCCCGGGGTGGGTGGGATGTTAATAATAGTAACATTTATTTAGTGCTTACTGTGTGCTAAGTTTTCTGCTAAGCACTTTACATACTCATCTTCAAATAGCCCTATGAGGTAGGTACTATTATTATTTCCATTGTATAGATGAGGAAAATGAGGTTAAATTTCTTGGCCAAAGTCACATAGCCATCAAGTAGCACAGCTGGGATTCAAACCAGGTTGTTGGACTGCAGAGCACATGCCTGGACCAGGGAAGTCTTCAGCTATGAGAAGGGGCCCCTGAGCTGGGTCTGAGGGGCAACTCGGAGTTTGCCAAGGAGGAGGGTGTTGTGGGGAAGGGAGGGCTGTCTCAGCGGGGAAGCGCCTGAGCCGAGGCGTCGTGCTTGGCCAGGAAAGGTGGAACCAAGTCCAGATGTCTCCCAAAGGCTGAAGGAAGTAACCTTTGGATTTCATGGTTCTGATTTTTCAAGCTCAGAGCTCCTAGTCACTCTTGCCCCAGTCCCTGCTGCTACCATGATTCCTCGGAGCTGCCCGGCCCATTTTCTTGCCCCGTCGCACACTTCTCCCCGACTACCAGATAATCTCATCTACTCTCTGACTTTAATTACCTTTTCTGGGCTCAAGACCTGAAGGTATAACTGCCTCCTGGGCCACATTTAGATGTCTCGCAATCAGCCTCAGGTCCAAACCCAGGTCCCCAGCTCCGCCTGCCAGCACCTGCTCTGCCTCCAATGTCCCCAGCTCATCTCTGCCACCACCATCCACCCACTTGCTCAAGCTGGAAAGCTGGAAGTTCTCCTGGACACCTCCCTCTCCCTCACCCCCACATCCCACAGCCAATCCTCAGCAAGTCCTGTTAGTTCTCCTGAATATCTCTCTGGAATCTGTCATCTCTCTCCCTGCCCGCCACCCCGTCCTAGGCCACCATGAGCTCTCACCTGGACCACTGCGTCAGCCTCCTAAACTGGTCTCCTTACATTTCTATTCTTACCTCACTTGATTTCATTTTCCCACTGTAGCTGGAGTGATCTTCTAAACATAAATGTTTATACCATTTTCCTGCTTAAGACCCTTCCAAGACTTCTTGGAATAAAAGCTAGACTCTGATGTAATCTGCGAGGCCCTGTATGAACTGGTCCTTGCCTACCTTTTTGTATCATCTTGCATCTCCCTCTCCCTGAGCTGCAGAACTTTCACACATGTCCCTCATCCTGGAATGCAGTCCTCCTCCTGATGCCCTGTTAACTCCTACTTATCCTGTATATACCAGCTTGAACGCCATTTCTGCAGCAAAGCCTAAAAACCGGAAACTAAACACCATCCGCCTCCATAGGACCTTGTACTTCTTCATGGTACTCATCACACTGGAATTGCTTTTCCTTTGTCTTTCTTTCTCGCTAGACTGTGAACTCCATGGGGTCAGGAATACCATTTTGCCTAGCCCTGGCACATAGTAGGTACACAGTAAGCTGTTCAGTGAATGAAGGAATAGATGAATCATTGCTACAGCATCCTCTGGTCTTCCTGCCTTCTCTAATCCTTTCTCATTACAATACCAGAGCCATCTTTCTAAAACACAGAACTGACCCTGTCACCCCTGGTACTTAAAATACTTCAGTAGCTCCCCATTGCTGACAGGAAAGGCCTCAGCATGGTATTCAAAGCCCTTTGTGATCTGCCTCTCCAGCCTCATCTCCCCTGCTCCCTTACCACACTTTGAACTCCTGGCAGTTCCTCTAGCGTATCAGCTGTTTTGTGCCTCTGCGCCTCTGCACTTGCTGTTCCCTCTGCCCGTGATGCCTCCCCACCCCTGCTTTGTCTCTCTGGAGAAAGTCCTTTATTTGTCAAAACCAGTTCAGCTGCCACCTTTGCTGTGAAGTCTCTAAGGAACCCTCCCGGCCCTCCCTAGGCAGAGTTAGCCCACCTCCCTCAGCTGCATCTGTATGGAGTCTCCATGTCTTCCTCTTTGTCTCTCGTTAAACTGAGCTCCTCCAGTGCAGGCACAGTGATTATTTTTCTTCAGGATTGTTCATCTTTGTGTCTCCAGCTCCCAGCTTCTCCCCTGTCTTAATTAGGTCTTTGCTTGTATACAGAAACCCACTCAAGCCAGCTTTAGTAATACAGCGGGGTTTATTACAAGGACACAAGGGATTCCTGGGAACTGAGGGACCAAAAATTGTTAGCCTCTGGGAAGCAGGATCTGTAGACCAGGAGAAATTGAAGCAGCCATTCTCTGCACCTTGCTGGCCACCTTTACCTTTGTCTCCACAAACTGTTTTCTCTGCTTTTCCAGATTCTGGGCCACTATTAGTTTCTGTATTGTGCCCCTCATTTCCAGGCATATTTAGAGATAGAACCAAGGGTTTGACAGGTCCAAGTCCAAACTAACAGACGAAAAGTCTGATTGGCTGAGTGGGTCAGGTGCCCACCCTGGTCCACTCAACTGCAGCCTGCTGGGAAGGATCATAAAGTCAGACATGCAAACATGGTTCTTGACCCCCTTAGAGAAAGTAGGGTTTTTTGTTATCAAGGAAAGTACTTCAAAAGACATCTTCTAGAATTCTTAGAGTACCACCGTGGGCCTGGCCTCCAACCTTCCATCTGGATAGCACCTAGAGGAAACAGACTGGGCATTGTAACTTAAAGGGGAGTCTTATCCTGAGGCAGCACTGCCCAGGCAGGCTCTGAAGAACCTTTGAAGTGTCATTCAGAGGCCTGAGCAGAGAGATGGTGAGATGAGACCCTGAATTTTCTCACTTCTCCTTAGAGTGAGGGAGGAGAAGGGCATGAGCCATTAGGACAGTTCTCTCTTCTAAAAGCCTACCTATCCTCAAAGACTTAGCTCATTTCCTTTCCTCAGCGAAGAACCGTACCATGCCTACTCTTATCAGTCATTTTTTATCTACATTAATTCTATTTTTTATATTTCTCTAGTACTAAACATTTTTGAGCATTTACTCTGTGCCAGACACTACGCATATGCATGATTTCACTTAATCCTCACACTCTTGGAGATAGATACTATTATTATCTTCATTTTACAGACAAGGAAACTGAGGATCAGAGAGGTGGCCTTTACAAGCTAGGGACACACGACAGTGTGACTCCAGAGTAAAAGCTCTTAACCTCTCTTAACTTCAGCTACTTATACACTTGCCCATTTGTTTTCTGGAACTGTGAGGGCCTCATGGGCAGATAACCAACTACCATCCTCCCTCTACTCCCCACTGCCCGATGAGGGTCAGTCCAGAGCAAGGGCTCCCAACGGCGGGACAGATGGATGAAGGTAGAGTAGAAAAGTCATTCAGGTAGGGAGAGGGTCTCCTGCTTGTGGATCAATCCTGTGTAGCTGTGTGCCTCTAAACCAGAGATCCCCAAACCTTGGGCCACGGACCAGTCCAAGGCCTGTTAGGAGCCAGGCTGCACAGCAGGAGGTGAGCGGTGGGTGAATAAGTGAAGCTTCATCTGTATCTGCAGCCGCTCCCCAGCGCTAGCATCACTGCTCAGCTCCACCTCAGATCATCGAGCATTAGATTTTCACAGAAGCACCTGTCCCTGGTGCCAAAAAGGTTGGGGACTGCTGCTGTAGACAAGTCTCTTAACCTTCCATAGCCTTAGTTCCCTCATGAAAAAATGGGGATGATAATTTTTGGGTCTAGTATTAGATAGTGGGTGGAAGGGCGATTTGTAAATAGGAAAGAACTGAGCAATTTCTAAGGATTGTTATTACCGGAATGGACCATGGCAGCAGGGTGCCAGCTGGCCACTGTGCCCAACCTTCTATAGAAGGCGGGCAAGCCTAGAGCTTCCCAACATGGAGAGTGGTACCTTCATTGATACTTGAGATGACTCAGTGGCTCTTGGGCCTGCCTTTGCACGACATTGAATCACATAGTGAGAAAGTTGGTTTCCTTTCAGCTCTATCAAATCCAAGATTGTCCCAGGGAGAGTGTCAGTGTAGTGCTAGTGCATCTTTAACAACTTTCCAATACTTGCCACCCTCTCCTTTTCATCAAAGAGATCCTGACTGGCAGTTCCATGTAGCTAAAATTTAATAATATAGCTTTGTTAATACCGACTTTATTTTACTGTCATTTTCCATTTATTAAAAGTGATATTGGCTTCCTGTTTATAGTAGTAATACCGAGTTTCTACTTAAAGTAAATGCATATAAAAGTGTAAATTTTGAGAAAACGAATAATGAGCACCTCAGGAGTATATAGATTTGGCAGATGTCGTTGAGGGAGGACAGTGTTATGTAGATGATGCAAAATTGGAAAGTGGTACGGGGATGATAGAGATGTGAACCATTGGCCTAGATAATCTTGAAGGTCCCTCCCACCTACCTGGTAACTTTGGGCATCTCTTTGTGCTGTGCCAGCCCGCTTCTCTCTCCTCACCTTGTGCCCTGGCTTGGCTTTCTTTCAGAGAATCCTGCCATGATTGTCCTGCAGACAGGAGAATTTGTGCCGCTGTCCCTTCAGCCTGTTTGAGGGGGGGTGGCTCTTGAAGTTGGGGTATCTGGATGGGGAAGGGTGCCCCCTCATCTCTGAGGCAGGGTTTGGACACTCCCAAGAGGAGCGGGAGCTGCAGGCTCCACAGTTCTCCCCGTCTCTTTGCACAACACAGGTGTCAGGGCCTCCCAAAGGCCTGGAGTTTCAGGGACTGCCGAGGCTGTGGATGATGGCCAGACTGTCCCCAGAGCCTCATGCCCCAGAACATGGGGCCTAGGGACAGTGAAGCCAGGAGGCTTTGAGGTCTCAAAGGTCCCCTTTCACCTGCTCTCTGCTTCCCCACCTTTTTGTGTTGCTGACTGCCTGCTCCTGGGGATTGAGCATCAAACCCAGGAAGCCTCAGAGGACACAAGATTTATCCATTGGGCCCAAGACCTGCCTGCCCTCTCCTCAGTCCCATGTCCACAGTGGGAGGGGAGGCCTGGGCTCCAGGAGGGTGGGGGGCCTGGATAGTGTGGGACTATCCAAAGTGAATGTCCGAGGGTCTCTGTGAAGGTATGTTGTGTATGTATGTGCATGTGAGAGTTTAAGTTTATATGTATATGTACATGGAATGTGTGTGTGTCTATGACGAATGTCACTCTGAGTGATATGTCTGGGGGTCTCTCGGAGATCATGTTGTGTGTGTATGTGTGTGTGTGCATGCATGCATGTGTGGGTGTGTGACGTGTGTGTCTATGATAAAGACATCTTCGTGTCATGTCTGAGGTTCTCTGTGAGAGAGTTTTTGTGCAGCATGAGTGACAGGGTATCTCAAATGTCTGTGTGTGATGTGCATGTGGATCTATGGTGAATGCATCTCCATGTAATGTGTCTGAGGCATATAGTGTGTGTGTGTGTGTGTGTGTGTGTGTGTGCGCGTGTGCGTGCGTGATGTGTGTCTAGGCGGCTTGTTTGCTGGGTGTGGTGTGTGCCTGTTGTTTTGTGTATGTTGTCGGCTTTGTACAGCTCATGTCTGGCTATGTGGTGTGTCTGAGTGGCCACTTGAAATCATGTGGTGTGCACGCAGGCCTCTGTGCCCTGGAAAGGGATTGGGGGTGGACAGTGGGCTGCGGTGGGAATTCGGAATACGTTGAGGACGGTGTCTATTTGGGCTGAGGCTTCGGGTGTTCTGAGTTCCCGAGGAGGGTCCCCAAGGCTGGTGGCGGGAGTGGGTGGCGCCTTCCGGCTTGGCGCGGAGCTGGTAACCTGAGCCCCTACACCCATGAAATATTGATCCGGCCTAGCAGCAGCCCTGATAAAAAACCCAGGCAGGCAAGGAGCAGCGCGACCGGCCGCTGTCCTTGATGCTGCTGCGTCTCCCCTGAAGGGGGCGTTGGCGCTCAGGCTGCGGTGGGGCAGGGAGGAGAGAGACTTCCCCATCCACCAGCACCCTCAGCAGGGGCCCTGCCTCCGAGGATGAGCTAGCCTGTCCTTCTAGCCTGTCTGTCAGTTCTGCCAGCCCATCTAGGAAGGGGGAACAGGGACCAAATGGGTGTTTTGTTGAGCTCCACTATTTCCCAGGGCTAGGATGACCATACTGCTGGGTTTACCAGGGATAGTCCTGATTTACACCTGTGGTCTCTGTGTGATTGTTAGTAGTCCCTGCTCACTCTTAAAATAGTCCCAGTGGGTTGATAAAGTATGTACTACCCAGCAATAAGGCTTTGCTCCAAAGACCTTTTCCCCTACCTTCTCTGCTTTGCCCTGGGGCTTCTGTAGTCATGTGGGTGTGCAAGTGCTGTGTGTGTTTGAGTGGGAGGATTATCATTCCTGTGCTTGGGCTGAGCTAGAATGAGTGCTTGGGAGCCAGAGGGCTTTGGGGATTTTGCTGCAGCTCTGGCCTTCTCTGGGGGATCTAGCCCCCTTCTCTACCAGTCCAAATTCTGCTTTCCATATACGCTGTGCTCTTTTTCAGACCTGGGCTTCCCCTGACCCCTAAGAGAGAGTCGGGGTGCTCCCTGGCCTCCCTCCTGCATCCTGGGCTGGGCAGGCCTCTTCTTGGTCTCAGGGTCAGGGTGTGGTGGGGCCTCCAGGTTGGCCATCTTATGCCATCTTCCCCTAGTTTTAACTGCTGATTCACCCCACTTTGGTGGGTTCCACTTTCCTCTTATCCCTAACTGTGGATATTACCTCTCGCTTTTTCCTCCCTCTGTACTCTTCTCTGGGCATTCTCCTTCCTTTCCATACCCCACTTTTTCCTCTGGGGAACATACCCAAATCTTGCCCACTCACAATACTCTTCTGAGCTCCAGTGCGTCTGCTTACCTGCCCAACACCTCCATGTGGGAGTTGCAATATCATCACACACTTATCATATCTAAAACGGGGAATCATTCCCTTTAAGCCATTTTTTTTCTCTAGACCTTTAGCTCAGCCGATGTCACCTCTCATCCCCCACCCTTCCTATAAATCACCTTGAATTCTGTTTTTTTTTTTTTTTTTCTTTTTCTCTCCAAACTTGTCACATTATTAACTCTAGCCAGCTCCCCGCCCCCCCCAAACCCTCCCATGACTCCTGGCCATTCTTTCCTCTACACCTGCACTATCTGAAGCAATGCAGCCCTTACTGCTTCCTGACTGTTCCTCCTGCTGTCAGGCTTTCTTCTGATTCTGTGCTCAGTGTCAGATTGATCTCTATAATGTATTACATCTCAGTTATGTCAGATTTTGCTCCCTTCAAGATTAAAGCTAAACCTCTTAGTTCTGCATTCAGAGCCCTTCATTGGCTATTCCCAACCTACCTTTTCCAGCCCACTCTTCACAGTCATGTTTACCTTCTACTCCAACGGCATTGTCTCTGAACATAAAGTTTTCTCTCTGGATCTTCCCAGGGAATTCCCACCACTTTCCTGCCAACTCTACCTCTCCAAATCCCACCTGTCTTTTGAGATGCTCTGCAATGCACTCTCCCTTGACGCCTTCTCTGGTCATCACTCCTTCTGCAGAACAACCAGAATATTTTATCTCTACCTTTCAGTGCCTCAGGTGGTCCGTGAACCAGCAACATGGGAGTCTGTTAGAAATGCAGAATCTCAGGCTCCATCTGGGACCCAAGGAATCAGAATTTGCATTTCAACAACATCCCCAGGTGATTTTTTGAGCACATTTAAGTTTGAGAAGCACTGGACAGTGTGTTCATTGAGGGCAGGAGCTTGCTTTGTTTGGGAGTGACCTTCTGCCTGGGCCGATGGTGTTCTCAAGTGCCAAAGTCTAGCAGCCCCTGTTAGGTGAAGTCTAGCAGCCCCTGTTAGGTGACAGGTGCCACATCTGCCCAGATCCCACAAGCAGTGGATGGTAGAGATGGCTGAGAAGCATGCATATTCTGCATGGACCCTTCCTGCCCGGAATCTATGTCCCACAAGACCCCAGAGCTCAAACTCTAAATCTGACTCGTGAAAGCACTCTAGCAACATGAGGAGAAATCAATTAATCAATAAAAAAGCAGTTATCAAGTATATAGCAAAACTTTTCCTTCTTCACAAAACACGCAGTAGTAGAAATGTCTGTTATTTTAATGTATGTTTTATGAAAAAAAATGTGTTTTAGTTTGTTCTTTATGATAACATACATAATTAATACAGTTTCTGAAGTGATAACTTTAGAAAACACAATATGTCACATGAAGAAAATAAAAATGACTCACAATTCTGCTATTCAGCTATAAATACTATTGATTCCATGTTTATTTTAGATCACCGTTCATTCATTCCACAAATATTTACAGAGCCCTACAATGTGCCAGACCTGTGCCAGGCACTGGGAGTTCAGGGTGAAGATGATGTGGTTCCTGTTTCCAGGCAGCTCATGGCCAGGGAGTGGGATGTGGACGACAGGCACTGAATAAGTTAGGAACATCGGTGTATTCATTTCCCAGGGCAGCTGTAACCTGTGCCACAGACTGGATGGCTTAAACAACAGAAATTTATTTTCTTGCAGTTCTGGAGGCTAGAAGTTCAAAATCAAGGTGTTGGCAAGATTGATTCCTTCTGAGAGCTCTGAGGGAGACACTGTTCCATTGCTCTGTCCTGGCTTCTGGTGACAGCTGGCAATCCTTGGCATCCCTTGGCTTGTTGCTGTATCACTCCAATCTCTACCTCCATCCTCACACAGGTGTCCTCCCTATGTGTCTCTGTCTTCACAAGGCCATCTTCTTACAAGGACAGCAGTCATCTTGGATTAAGGACCTACTCTACTCCAGTGTGACCTCAAGTAATCACATTTGCGATGACCCTATTCTGAGGTCATATTCTGAGATATTAGGCTAGAACCTCAATGTATCTTTTTTTGTGGGGTAACAATTCAACCCATCACGTGTGGGAACAGTACAGAGTCTGGGGGAGCACAGTAGGGGACTAACCTTGTCTGTGAAGACTGTCCTAGGAAATTACATTCAAACTGGGACTGAGTGATGTGTATGGATCAGGCAGGCAAAGATGGCATGACAGACAAATCTGGGGGCCACAGAACATGAGGGCAGCTAAAGAAGAGCATTTCAGGCAGACAGTTGACAAAGTGGTACTTTTGAGGAGTGACAAAAAGGTCAGTGTGACTGGAATCCAGAGGAGGGGCAAAAGCATGGGACGAGCTGGGGCACTTGGCTTGTGGGTCTTGATGAGGAGCTTTTACTTTCTACTGGAAGCAATGGGGAGCTACGGGAGGCTGTCGCACAGGAGTGATTGATTCTGCTTTGTGACCTATCTCCTCATAAAACTTGAGTTATCTGAGGGCTCTGTTGTTCCTCTGTGTCCCTAGTTCTGAGGGAAGACACATGGCCATGTCCTCAAGAGCCCCTTGGCTGAGAGAAGACACATAGCAGCCCTGTCCAAAGATAGAAGGCATGGCCATGCCCCCAGCAGCCCCCAGTCCAAGCGGGAAGGACAAGCCCTGACCTCAAGAATCTTGTTCTGAACAGGACACAGGGCTCACCCAGCTCTGGGTCTGCCTCACCCTTGGGTATCCTGAGTTTTTGGAGTCTGGGGGTCTCAGCTTTGGGCTTGGCCACCCCTCTCTCCATTTTGCTGTGAGGACTGTATAAGAATGTGTCCAGGGCAAGGGCATAACCATTGTGGGTCCCTGAGGCCAGAGGCCCCAATGCTGGGGGAGACAAAGAGCTGGGTCTTGCAGGTGCCATCTCCTCGGCACCTTGTTCCCCTCAAGGGAGGTCTGGATATTGCCTTCCTATGCAGGACCCAGCCTGTTTAATGCTTAACTCGTCCCTTACCACACCCTCAGAGGGCCACCCCTTTACTGTGTGTGATGGGAGAGGGCCCCCCTGCCCAATGCTGCCTGTCCTCCCTTGCCTGGGCTGGGTGGGCCAGGCTGGGTGGAGGAGAAGTGGGTCAGCTGGTAGCCATGGTGACAGCAGCTGCTCCCTGCCAGCCTTCTCATCTCCTCACCACAAACCTCACCGATGAGCTCTTTTGTCCGGCCTGCTGAGATGGGGGCCAGGAGCATGAGATTGGGGGCTGGAGCGTGTATGAGTATGTGTGTGTTCAAGCTCACACAAGTGCCTGCTCAGAGCTCGTGTATGTGCCTCGGCCAAGGGAACTCACAGATTTGGGTAAGCTACTTCCCAGTTCCCTGCCCGCTGAAGGGATGAGGCTCTTCCTTCCTCTCTGGGCTAGGCAGAGGCTGAGGCAATGGCGTGGGTGTGAGCATGCGTGGGTGTGTGAAGGCCTGTGGCTGTCCACATGACTGCTTCTATGTGCCTTTGTGTGGATGAGTATCTTGAAGGTGTGTGGACATATCTGTGTATGCATGTGATTGTGTCTTTATGTGTATTATCAGTGTGAGTCTGTATGGTATGTGATCACGCATTTGAAATTCTGTGCCCTATGTCTCTTCCTGTGAGTGTAGTATGTGTGTGTGAGCATGCTTTGTGGGAGGTAAAGGTTACACGACCAGGAAAGGAGCTGGCCCAGTGTTCCCCACTCAGGCTGGTTATACTCCTTCAGCCCAGCCTACCTCACCCACCACATACCAGCCCTGTCACCCACCTATGTGTCCTTGAGGAGGAAAAGAAACCCCTCTCTCCTTCTGTGGGTGTAGGCACTGGCCTCTGACACAGGCACAGAGTGGCATGCGTGATGTGGTGGGCAGCCCTGGTACTGGATCGGGGTCGGGGCAGGGTCTTAAATTCCAGGCCCAGCATCCAGTGAGGGGCCAGGAACTGAGATGCTGGCAAGGAAGGGCATAGCCTTACGTGGCAGCTCCCACTCCAACTGAGAGGTGCAGGGACCCAGATCCCACACTTAATCCTGGGCTCTGGGTAGAAGCACACCGGACTGGAGTGAGAGCTGACCCTGTTGATCTCTGAGCCTTCCTATCAAGTGGTTGCGCCTGGTGTGCAATCCAGGCCAGTAAGCACTAACACCTGTACAGTCCTTTAACGTTTACAAAGGTACCATTATGAGTAGTAGTAATGTAATTGCCCAACTGAGCATTTAGCATGTACCAATCCTTATTTTATAATATTCATCTAAGAATCTTAAGGCTGTTATTATTCCCACTTTAGAGATGAGGACCGGTAGGCTTGGTTTGTTAAAGAAATTGCGCTGTCTCATACGGCTTGTAAGTGGCAGATCTAGGTTTTGAACTAAGTCTTCTGCCTCCAAAGCTTGTGCTTTTAGTCGCTTTACTTTCCTGGTCCTTGTTATCTTACCTGATGCCCAGTCTAGCCTGGAGAGTCGGGCTGGGTCCAGGTGGCCAGTAGACTTATTTTATAGAAAAGCGATGGAGGTTCAGAGAAACTGAATGACTGGCTGGGCTTGGAGCCAGGAGCGCCCCTCCTCCACACTCCTGACTGCTGTGCATGTCACCAAGTGTCTGGGGAGGGACACGGACCCCATTAGTCAGGAGGAGGACAGAGGAAGGAAGAATACGGTCTAGAGCTCCTTAGCATTTGGACCTGGATGAGTCCCTCCTGTGTTAAAAGTCCTAAAGTTGTGGGTGGGGCTTCAGCACCAGCAGCTTGACGTTGAAGTTCAGATTAGGGGACCCAGAGTTTAGAGGATTTTGTGAAGGAGGAAGCAGCAAATTAGAGAGCTGAAATGATTTGCTCAAGGTTACACGGGTATCTAGAAAGTCTGTCTTTTTATTCCATAAGCTACCGGAAGCCTTTGAGGACAAATGTCTTCTTTAGCCCTTCTTATAACCTCCCCTCTTTCCTTCCAGACTCTTATTACATCACCTCCTCCTGGGAGCTACCTTGATTGCCTCACCTCCTTTCTTGAAAACTAGTGTCTCAGCAGAAGTTAACTGAAGCCTCGTGTCAATGCCCTAAGGGAGTGTCGTCAGGAGGGGCCCAGCCCCTGTGATGTGGAACACCGCTCTCATATTCATCAGCTCGGTGAGTTTGGGTTTTCTTCAAGGCGAGATGTGAGGAGATGTGGAACCTGAGAGTTAGGAGACTTGGGTTGGTGCTCTGGTTTTTTCACCAACATTTTTGGTCACCCTGGGTGTGTCTCCTTCCCATGCTGGACCTTGATTTACTACTCTGCAAAATGAAAGGCTCAGGATGGAATAGGGGCGGCAAATTGGTTTTAACTCCTGAGCTGGTTCTCAGCAGTTGGTGCTAGAACACAGTGCTGGGAGGGATTCTGAGGTTAAATCTGCCTCAATGGGCAAGAGAGAGATTAGTGATATCTGCTGTGGTTGGAGGATGGGGAGAAGTGGTTAGAGCCTCAGTTATTTGCCACCCCTTCCAGCCTAACAGTCCATCATCCTGTGATAGATTCCTTCGCCTTCCCTATTGAGAAGGTAGGTGGCTGGGTTCATCTTTGGCTTTTGGATGGTCTCATTGACTCCCATAAAGCTCATTATTTGGTTGGACACTTGGTCAAAGGAGCCCAGGGTGGCCTGACAGAGCCCCAAGACCTGCTGTTGTCAGGATTCTGTAGAAGGTTTGGGGAACCCTTAGGGTACTGAGACCCCACGATAGAGGCCAAACATTGAGGACTGGAAAGAAAACCCTAAGCTCGTTCCTTGGGGAACTTGGAAGGTATCTGCTGGCATAGAGCTTTGATAGAAGTGGGGGCAGTGGCCTCCTCCTTGCGGGTGAATCTGAGCTGTAGTCATAGATGCTGCTGAGCTGTAAAGTGGGGTCAGCAGGGAGAACTTGATAGTGAGGTCCCCATGACCCAGCAAGGTCTGGGCAGAGTTCCCTTCCTTGGAGTGCCTTGAACTGGGCTGGGAAAGGGACGGTCCTCAGAGGCAAGAAATTGTTGAAGTGGCTTTTGAGGAAAGTATGTAATTCATTTAATAATCTTTTAGGTGCTGTGTTCTGTATTCTCCTGGCCCCTCACCACTCTGCCTGCTGCCCCTTTCCCATCCCTGTGGTCTGACAGCTCAGGGGTTGCTGTGCAGTAGGGCTTCCCTCCTCATGGGCCAGGTAGCTGGCTCTGTCTGTCTCTCCATCTTTCCCTTCATGAGCTAGACTGGCTACCAGGGAGGCAACTAGAACCCCAGTTCTGAGCCTGCCAGTGCAGTATGTATTCACAGATTCTGCTCTCCTAGTCAAAAGGACTTTCAGAGATCACCTAATCCAACCCATTCATTTTTACATACAGATAAAGAAACCAAGGCCCAGACAGGTGCCACAAGGAATCTGTATGCATCTTAATCCCACTGTGTCCTGATACTTAACTCTCCCAGACTACCTACCTAGGACTCCAATACCAGGAGTCAGGCCCCAAGACCTTGGGTCCAGTGCTTTGGGCCTGGCTGCTCTTATGCCCTTGGGGATGGCCAGCTGGGCTGGGTCCTTCCAGGCATTCATCAGCTCTCCAGGCCCTCTGGGTGGTTAAAGATGAGAAAGTAGCTCTGGATGGTGCAGAGTCCTGGATGTCAAACCATCTGCTTGTCAGTTCTATTTATTATTCATGAGGAAACATGAGTCCCTGGGTTGGCAGGGTCAGGAATTTTGTCCCTCACCCTCTTTCTTTCTTGTCCCCTGGGAGTGGCGTTCTTGAACTTGCTATAGGCTGGCTGCTTGCGGGGAGCACTTACTTCTCCAGCCATGGTCTGGGCGGGATCTCTGCTGCCCTTTAGCTGCTCATGCCAGCTGTGAGAACCTGGGCCAGAGACCCAGGGCAAAACCTGAGCAGGAGAGATGGGCCCACATCTTTGAGTGAGCTCTGGATTGAAGGGGCAGGAACTGCAGAGTGTGTCTGTCTCTCTGTGGAAACAGGAGACCTGGTTCGAGTCCAGGCCTTGCCACTTTTTAGCCAAGTAGGATGGGCAAGGCCTTGACATCTCTGAGACTCAGTTTTCTCATCTGTGACATGAAGATAACAATACGCCTAACAGAAATACTTTCGCGAGTAAGTTAGACTTACATTGTGGCAGATTCAAAGTATCAGATAAGCACCCTCCCACGATCCACCAAAAGACCATGCAGATGGTCTTTTGACCAAACTGGCACTAGAATTGGAAAGTAAAGAGAAGAGATCATCATAGGCCCAAGTCCAGGGGACTTTCCATTAGTTGCAAGGTTGATGGGGGATGGATGGAGAAATACAATCTGGGGCTCTGCACACATCACAGGGTGAGCAAGAACAGTCCAGGCAACCACAAAGAAGGCAAAATATGGCATCGACTCATCACTACTATCAGCTCTAATTCACCTGCAGGAGCCACACCACGCTGATTGGGACACCAGGTGGCCCTTCTCAGCCGTCTGGGAACTATCTTCCTAGTTAGCCGGAGGGGTGCCTTCCCATTCCCACTCCTATTTTCCCACCCCTTTCTATGTCTTTTTGAAAAGTTGGATTTCCTCAGGGCGACAGGCCTGAAGGTAGAGAGTCGAAGAAAGTGCCCTGAGCCCTGGGATGGGGAGCTGCCCTGGGAAAAGTGTTGTGGGCCAGGACAGAGCCAGGAAGGGCTGGATACAAAGCATGCTGGAGCAGCCGTATCTCCAGAACTCTGCCTGAGCATCAGACTTTCAGCCAGATTGTAGGACCAATAGCCAGAGATCCCACCTCTCTACAAAACAGAGCCATAGATGCCTGTTGCCTGACTCCCCTTGACTGACTCCCAGTACCTTCTGTGCTCTTCCTTAGTACCCATCAGAACCGTCATTAAATATTTAATTACATAATTAGTTGTTTACTGTCTGTCTGTCCTCTTGGAATCAGTGAAGGCTTTAAGAGGGCAGGACCAACTCTGCCTGGCTCACTACTGTATCTTTGGCACTCAACATAAGCCTTGGGATTTTAAGGGCTTAAATATTTGTTGAATGCAGTTAATGCAGAGAGTCAATTTGTATACTTTGGAAAGGAATTTGGTAGTATATTCCAAGAATCAAAAAAAAAAAAATGTTTATGCCCTCAATATCAGGTAGGATGCTTTTGGATATAAGAGAGAACCTTGATTCAAACTGGCTTAAGCCAAGGGAAGCACATTGCCTCACATAATGGGAAGGCCAGAGAAAGGCAGGCTTCAGGGTGGCCCGCGGTCCTTTCCGTATCGGTGCTTTGCTGTCCTCAGCAACACTGGCTTCATCCTAGGACTGGGCCCTCTCTAGGGGGAGGAGTCTTGAGGGAGGAAGTGAAAGAGAGAGACAGAGGGAGAGAGACCCCTCTCTTGTAAGCATGAAATCCGAATCTTTTCCCTAAATCGGATTGGGCCAACATTGTCACATGCTCACCTTTGGACCAATAAGAATTCCCAAGGTGATTGTCACTCGCTGACCAGCTTAAACTAATCAGGATAATCAGGACGGGGTGGTGGTAGATAAAATCAGCAACTCTTTCAGGAAGCAGGAGGAGAGAATGGAAGCTACGAGCAGTGTCCACAGCCCTTTAAACCAGTCACCCAATTTCTATGAATCAATCCTAAGGAAAAAAGCAGATAAAATCAGTGTAGAAAGAGGTTTATTGCAGTGTTGTTTAAAAGACAGGAGGGAGAGAAGGGAGTGAAGCAAAGATAGAAAGAAGAAAGTCGAACCTAATCTAAAAGGTAACTATATTGAAGTGTTTAAGTCAATTATGCTACCTCCATACAGTGGAATATTATGGTGGCGTTAAAACATTTATACAAACTGTTAATGACATTGGGAAATGCTTGTGATATAGTGCTAAATGGAAAATCCCGGGATATAAAATTGTATTTGCAGTACGAGTTCAATTATTTTTAAAAATGCATAGAAAAGAGACTGAGAGGAAATAGGTTAAATGCCTCTTGTGGCTGCCTCTCAGTAGTGCAGTTAAGGGTGACTTGTGGCTGCTGCTGCATCCTTTTCTGTACCATCCCCTTCACACCGGAGGACCCCTCCCACCTGCTCAGGTTGCAGCCAGTTTTGTTCTCCCTGCTCTTGTTGGCTATGAAATAACAATTGCTAACACTTATTGAATATTTGCTCTATGCCTGACACTGTTCTAGGCACACATACACTGACTTAATCCCTACAACAATTCGATGAGGTAAGTGCTTTTATTTCTTGTTTTGCTGAGGTGTTCACTGAAACTCCAAGATGCTTGGTCACAAGGTCATACAGCTAGTATACAGAGGCCTTTGGAAATTCAAGAGTGGGCCGTGCGATTCCACAGCCTCGGTCTTTACCACCAAACTAGGTCACTTGCCAGGGCCGCCATGTGTCCATAAGAATCGTCCAATTTATTGAGCCAGACTCTGTGCACACTCTTTACATTTATTTGTTCATTAAATTCTTACAGCCTCAGAGAGGTTGCGCAAGGTCCCACAGCTAGGAAGTAGTGACTACAGTAGAGTGGCCTGGGGTCTGATGTGGGATCCCTTTGTCTCTTTGTCTCCCCCACAGAGTTGCCTGAGGCCCCGCTGCTCCTCAGACCATGTTTAACGGGGAGCCGGGTCCAGCCTCAGCCGCAGGCTCCAGGAATGTGGTTCGGAGCTCCAGCATCAGTGGCGAAATATGCGGATCCCAGCAGGCGGGGGGTGGGACAGGGGTCACCACTGCCAAGAAGCGGCGCAGCAGCCTTGGGGCCAAGATGGTGGCCATCGTGGGCCTGACCCAGTGGAGCAAGAGCACACTCCAGCTCCCCCAGCCTGGTAAGGGGGCATGGGACACCAAAGGGCCGGGGCGGGGCACCTTGCAATGACAGGGCATCCAGGAACTGTCCTTATGGGTGTACATGGCCACACCCACAAACACTTATGTAGCACTTACCATATACCAGGGACCGTTCTAAGTCCAGTATGCGTCCTGACCCATTGAACCATCATGTCATTCTATGAGGCATGTACTAAAGCACACAGAAGGGAAGTAAGATGCCCCAAACTACATAGCAAGTAGGTGGTAGAGCCTGGATTCAAACCCCAGCAGTTGGGCTTCTGAGTTCATTACCATTACCGAACTCCTAACCATTATACTCTGCTGCCTCCATGCACAAACTGACGTATTAATCAGCAAGTATTTATTAAACAGTCATTGTGTTCCTGGCACTGTGCTAAGTGATACAACTTCACAGACACACACGTCCACAAGACTCAGTCTCACCTGTAATCTCTGTTTCCTAAGTACAAAGAGCCACACAAATGTAGATGCATAGTCACACACATACATTACAAAGTCACAAGAGAGACATACACACATTAAGACACATGCCTTGCATAGTCACATAGATAGCGTGCTCTGTTACTCAGATAAGACACTGCCCTACTGCCAGGGAAGGATAATACAGCCAGTCAGACTGTACATGGTCACAAACAACGCTAGTCATGCAGATCACACCAACATAGTCCTCTGATACAGACAGACCCAGATCATAGAAGCTCCATTACACATGGCCCATGATCACAGAAACGTCCCACACGCGTATGTACATACCTCATGAAAAACCACATTCACACACCTTACCAGCTATATCCTGATAAATATGCTTTCACAGACACCTAGTTATGGAATCCCTGATATCCTCAGACTGGTGAGTGACCACCTGGTCATATAGAGTCACACCCGGACCCCACATCACAGAGGAGCCAGCCCTCCCCACCAAGACCTCCTTACTTTGTGGCATCAGCCCAGACACCAGCTGGTTGTGTATTAAAATCTTTTCCTGCTTATTTTTCTCAGAGTAACAACTTCCCCAAGAAACCTTCAAATAGGCAGCTGGATGGGGGTGGTGAGGGGGCGGGGGTGCCGGAGGATCCGGGGAGAACGCTCATCAAGACTCCCAGTTGGGGCTGGGGGTGGGGGACTTTTCCAGGCCTTAAAATAGATTTTTACAAAGCCCTCCACAGTAGCATGTGGGATGGTCTTTTCTAGCACTCAAGCTGCAATGTGGTTTCTGGCTCACGGAAATGCTAAATGAGGAGGGGGCTTGCAGTTCTCAGTGCCCCAGGGTGGGCATAGCCTCTGTGAATATGCAGTGTAGACCTGACAGTAGGGAGTCAGGAAGATGGGGACCTGGGGATCCAGGAGTTGGGCTGGGACAGGACCAAGAGGTGGGATTAAGGTTGGAGGATTAAGATTAAATCAAGGAGGTGTTGGACTTCAGAAGACCAAGCCCGGCTGATCTCCACTGAGTCAGCTTCAGACCCAAAGGGTTCTCCGTGTTCAAAGTGATCTGGATGGACAGTCTTTCAAAGCCAGATCAGGAGCCTGAGTCACTGGGAGATATTTCAGTGATCTGCCTCGGTCCGTCCACCTTCCTAGACTCTAGTCGGCAGGCAGGGACTGGAGCGGGCACCAGGGAGACCTCCAGCCTTGAGGGGAGCTGAGTGGTGGGGCTCTGAATCACTTGTTTCAGTGGTATGCGAGGGCACGGCTGAAGGCCTGGGGCCAGAGCCAGGGGAATTACCTCGATCCCCTTCTAATCGAAGGTCTCTATGAATCATCCAATCACTAAATGTCAGTGCAGGAAGGGCCCCTTGAGATCATCTAGTCTGATGGACTCATTTTATTGCTGAGGCATCTGAGCCTGAAGAGCAGAAGGCACTTCCCTGGAAAATGACTTCAAGGTGGCCTTCAGAGCCACACCTTGCCATTTACTAGCTGGGTGACTCAGGCAAGTTACTTCACCTCTCAGAGCTTGCCTCCTTGTTTGACAATGAGAACAATAACACATGCCTTGCAGAGTTGCCCAGGGGATTAAACGAGATAGGAGATGCGAAGGCAGTCAGCCTTGTACATAGTAGATGTTTGGGACACTGTTGGGGTTATTATTATTACCCACAGTCACATAGTAGGGCCAGAAAAGGTGAGTTTTCTGACCTTCACAGCTCTGCCTCTTGCTTGGAGCATATTCCTCTCCCATCTATAATTCCTTGTCCCCATGTTTCCCCCCACCCCAGGCCTTGAGGTTGCCAGTCCCGGCTTGGAGCCCCATCCTGAGTAGCATAGTCTGGCCCCAGAGGAATGTATGGGGATGACTCACCGTGGGTTTCAGCCATGGCAACTTCGTTCTGGGAAAAGATCTTAGCAAAGTGTCCCCTGCTGCCCCCAGGTGGGATGGCTCAGTTGCCTGCAGGGCTGGGCTATGCGAAGTGGGGAGGAACTCGTCTCCTGGACCCAGTCTTCTGGGCTCTGGGTCTGCCTTCCCAGGGGCCTCCTTTCTCCTGGTTTATCCATACCCTGCATTGGCTCGAGCTCTGCCCATCCTCTCTTTTGTGTTTTAAAGCTACCTGGACCAGCCTTTGCTCTAGTTCTCTGATCTCCTGGATGCCCCTTCTAGTTTATTTCTCACACTGCCCTAGAGTGGCTTTCAAAAATTTACCCCGAAACTTTAGAGGACTAGTCCTGGTTCTAACTCCTCGTGGTACCTTGGGAAAAGTCACTTTCCCATTGGATCTGTTTCCTCTGTAAAATAGAGCTCAAAAGACTCTCTCCCAGCTTCCTTTTAGATCTAACATTCTCTAAGTTGAGGGAGCAGTGAGGAGGGTGGGTTCAGAGCATTGGGGTCCCAGGACTCAGGTGAGTTCTGGCCTAGCCCTAGGCCAAGTCTGTACAGGGCCATCCTGGACCGTCCCAGCCCCTGCTCAAATGGAATTCCTCTTTTCAGTACCAAGGACAGCGGCTCCACCCTCCTGGGCTCTGGACTCTGGGTCATTCCAGAAGATGCCGTGGGGAGTGCTGTTGGGAGCTGTTAACTGCCTCTCCCTTGTATGTGGTGGGACAAATGGGATGGTTCCTGGAATCTTTGAGTCTCCAGAGACCACAGAATTATTGCAAACAACTTGGCCTGGTTCTCTAGAGAGAGACGCTACATAAAGTTGCTCCCCCAGACCAACAGAATTTAGAGACTGGACAGATATGAAACAGTAAAGAAATTTTCTCTAAGGTTTTCTCCCCATCCAGAAGACATGGAATTTAATCTCTGCTGAATCACATCTCAAACCAACGTGGAGGTGGTGGAGGGGAGTGAGAAGTAGCATGTCAGTAGACTGGGAGTCAGTGGGCCTGGGGTCTAGCCTCAGCCCTATGGGACCCTGGGCCTCAGGTTCCCCATCTGTGAAGTGGCAGGGGCAGGGGGCTAGCTGAAGTGTCTAACACTTCAGGATTCTATGACTCCTCTACCGAAGGGCTCACAGTGGGTTGGGCAGGTCTGATCAAAGAAGGTAAATTTTCTCCCAAATGGGTCAAAGCTTTTTCAAGCTCTAGAATAGCAGAGACTGGGGCCACATGGTGGTGAGGCTCTGTCTTCAACTCGGTGTGTGTTGTGGGGGGCATTCCAGGGAAGGGAGGGTAAAGTGCAGCTCCCACAGACCCACCTGTCTTCTAACCGGCTTAGAGGAGATTGGCAGTTAGGAGCCAGGGACAGGACAAGTCCCCCGACACCCACCATTATTGCCAGCCCTGTGTGTGGTGGGTTACACACTGTTTGTGGGTTTACATTGTGTGTGCGTGCATGTGTGTGTGTGATAGAGTGGATGGGTTCAACTCCAAGTGTTAGCGTGTGAAGGTCACATTTACGTGGCAGAGTATGTCATGTGCATGTATGACTAAGACCTGGTAGGACCATTTGTGACTGTTGTATGAACATACACATGACCTTGTATATGAGATCCTTGTCTTCATAAATGTGATCATGAGCACTGGTGTGTGTCTTCTTATGCCTATTGGTATGAAAGAAGTATGCATGAGCTAATGCGACTGTGTATGTAAGACAGACAGGCAGGCAGACAGACATATCGATGGTCCCATTAATTACTGGATAGTTAGCTATTCCAATATCCTGGAAGCTGGGATGGTTTCAGAGAAGACATTCTTCCTCACTACCACCCCCACTTCCAGCCCCCCATCTCATCCACCAGTGATGCTAGCCTTCTCAGCCTTCCCTCCCTCAGTGGGACTTCTAAAAGATAAGTAGGACAAAGCAGGAGAAATAAAGTCACCCTTTTCTCAGGCCAGGATCTTCAAAATCCCCTTCCCAACCCACTATTAGATGTAGGTGGAAGAAGGGGCTGCCAGGGTAACAAGCTCCCCCCTCCCCACTGCTTTGGGAAGGGGGTGCTGCACGTCCTGCCCCACCCCCAGGCTCTCCTCATCCCTGTAGGCAACGTCACTCTTAATTTGCCTGGGTCGCTAATCAGTGACAGCAGATGGCTCCTTTGATACAGTCTCTCTCTGAGCATCACTTCCCTTCCCATCAAGCTCTTCGGGCAGCCAAGCTTCTGCAGGGGAAGTCCTGTAAACCCTCAACACATCTTCTGCTCCCCCAACCCCTGCCCCAGGAGAAGAGGGTGTCTAGAGGGACCACACTGCAATGCTGAGGAGGTTGCCATGGAAACTCAAGCAGGATGGTGTGCTACTAGGAGAGGCAAAGTACCCATGTTCCCTTCAAGGCTGAGGAGGGGTGCTGGGGTAGGGGTAGAGGGGTGCTCTGAACAGGAGGCACAGTGACACAGGGAGTGAGCGCTCCCTGCATACCTTCTAGGGTTCTTCTGCAGACTTCTCTCTCAAAGCCAAAGTCAGTTCAGGTCAACCTAGCCGACCCTCTCTCAGTCCTGCTTCCCTAATGGGGAATCCCACCTTGAGAATGCATGTTTGAGAGTGGCCAGGCTTCACATGGGGTTTTTATAGGGCCCATGAAGGTATCAGAGAGGTGGGTTATGAGCTCTGAGTGTGATAAGATGCACAAGGGGAAGCAAATCTTGGAATCCCACTGAAGGCAAACTTTCTAGAAGAGAGAGGCAAGAACAAGTCCTTTGGGTTAAGGGCTGAAATTAAGTGGGAAGGTGGCTGTCAGGGAAGCCTGGCAAGGGGGAGGGGGAGGGCCAAGCACTGCAGGGCAAGGACTCTACCTGGTTCTCAGCACACCCCAGCCCCACCATCCCAACTCTGCCCCCATCCAGCTTCCTAGCCTGCTTTGTGTGTGCCACTGCCCTGAGCAGGGCCAGGGGGCAGGCTGCAGACTGGCTTTAGAGGTCATCTCAGCAATGGCCCCGCCTCCAGTCACAGTCCTACCCATCATGCCCCTTCCCAAGAGGGTGATTTTGGGCAGCTCATCAGTGATCTGACCTTGTTCTCTCTCTGTGCTTTGGGGCGTCACAGAAGGGGCGACCAAGAAGCTGCGCAGCAACATCCGGCGGAGCACGGAGACAGGAATCGCTGTGGAGATGCGGAGCCGGGTCACGCGCCAGGGCAGCCGAGAGTCCACGGATGGGAGCACCAACAGCAACAGCTCCGACGGCACGTGCGTTCAGCCCACCCCACCGTGGTCCCTGCCCTCCTCCTTGGTCCGCTACACCGAGCCAGCCGCAGGGCAAGAAAACCTCCAGCTGGATTTCCAGCCCAGATGTCTGGGCTCCTCTGTGTCCCTGCCTCCCTCCATCCTCTTCCCCCTGGACATCCTGTGCCTGGGCCCCAGTCTGGCTATTGCTCCAGGTTGCTGTTTCTCATCTGAATATCCCAGTGGCCCAGGAACAGTTCATCCCTTCTGTTTGTTCTATGCCTCCCGCCTCCCAGCACCTACCTGCTACCCCGCTCCAGAGGAGAGGGTTCAAAAGGAAAATGTGATTCTAAAATCCTTTTCATCTAAAACCATTTTTATGGCTCAGATAAATGGAATCCTCACAAGTCGCCTTGCTTGGAGCTTAGGAGATCGGACTAGCTCATGTCTTTCAAACTGTGGGCGATGACTCATAAGAAAGAAGTAAAAGCAGTTTAGTGGAGCAAAAGCTGCATTAAAAAAAGAAATAGAAATTCAAATGTATCCTATAGAGTAAGGATGAATTACCTCGTGAACTTTTGTTTCAGTATTTTGACTCTATGGATGCACATAGGTCTATGACATTAAGTGTATTTCTTACATTCATGTGTGGGTCACAGCCAAAAATCTGAAAGTCGTTAGCTTAGATATTCCCTCAGATCTCTTCTGAATTATGAAACTATGGTCACATGATTAAGATTTTATGATTTGGCTTCATTAAGATACAATGATTTCAGGATTGTGTAGCTCTATTGTTTAAGATTCTATGATCACGTATCTCGTGACCATGCCTACGTTCATGAATGCGAGCAGCCACTAGCGTTTCTTGTGTCTTAACTATGTGCAGAGCATCACTGGGCAGTTCAGATCAGTGCTTCTTACTCTGGGATCTACCAGTCACTAGCAGAACAAAAACTGTCTCATTTAACACAACACCCCTGAGGGATGTCAGTACTACCTGAGAAACTGAGGCACGGGAGAAAGGTGAGGTACCTGACCTAAGGTCACAACTATTAAATGATGGTGGAGTCAGGATTTGAATTAAGGCCATTTGACTTTATAACCCTTGTTCATAATCTCTACACTCTCTGTACCAAGCTCCTGAAATTCTGGGACCTCCAGAGTCTACATTTCTTTATTTAATCTTCTCCGATACCATTATCCTAAGAATATGATATTAGGCTATTGCTGACTGTGGCCAATAACAGTGGGTGAGCCTCAGAGCCTCTTCCTGGGCAGTGCAGAGAAACACCCAGGCCCTCTCCAATAGCATTTGCAGCCTATCTCCCCTCCCTTCCTGTCACTGGCCAAGGGGGACGCAAGGCCAAGCTGTCCAGCAGGGGACTCATTCTGGGACAGCCTTTTGTCAACCAGGAGTCTGAGCTGTTCCAAGAGATCTTAGAACTTTGTTCGGTCCACTGTATCCCATGAACAGACCTGGGTCAGCCCTCCCTCATCTGTCTTTTTTCGACTGGCCACACCCAGAACACCTAGGCTTGAGAACATGAGCAAGTGGCATTTCTCCTTTGATGATAATAATGCCAACGATAACTACCATTTATTGTTTTCTGTCTGGAACTTTTCATGCACCATCCGCCCTAACCCTCACCATAACCCTAATTGGGCATCATCTCTGTTTTGCAGGCAAGTCTTTACCTCTTGAAACCTCTGTTTTCTCATCTGTAAAATTGGATAATCGCTCCTGCCACACAGAGTGGTTGTAAGGATTAAATTATATGGTGCACATAGAGCCTTTAGTGTGCTATTGGCATCTGGCCAACTTTCAATAATCATCAGTTTTTCTTGTTACTATTTCCAGGCCCCCCTACAACCGTGGACCACCTACCATCACTCGTCATTAATCTCAACCCTATAATTGTGTTATTTTGGTCTCAGTAGCTGTTTTGGGCACCACCTCATGCTATTGACTTGATTTCAAACTTAGGATAAACTAAACCTCAGTTCTTGGAACTTGTTCCAGGCATTGACATTCCTGGCCTCTGTCTCTGGTTCTTGGCATTCATATCCCCTGGTGAGGGCACAGGTGTCCAGCAAGCCCTGCCTTTTAAGGGTCACCTAAGGAATCCTGGAGCTTGAGGATTAAATACCATCATTACATTACGTTGATTAGTCTCTTTTTTCAAGTGGCATCCAAGTATTTTTCTTTAACGTGCAGAGACAAACAGACAGTTTGTCCCCAGCCACAGTAGTACATGCACACTATGTAGAGGGGAAACTGAGGCACAGAGGAGTGTGCCCAGGGCCCAAGAGGCAGAGCCACTATATCCCACCAGCCAGATGCGCTCACATGCCCCTCTGCCTCCTTTCCCAGGTTCATCTTCCCCACCACCCGGCTAGGGGCTGAAAGCCAGTTCAGCGATTTCCTGGATGGGCTGGGACCAGCCCAGATTGTGGGGCGACAGACACTGGCAACGCCACCAATGGGTGAGTCCTCTTGAGGGCAGGGCGAGTTGGGTAATGGCAGCCAAGCAGCAGAAAGGGTAAGCCCCATGAGGGCCCTGTGTGACCCAAGCAGCAGAAGTGAGCCCTGGCTCAGGCTTTGGTGCCAACGAGAAGTAGTGAGCATAGCACTCGTCAATACGCCCCTCCTCAAAGAGGAAGGCTATCCTGCAACGGATTTTCTAGCACATTCCCTCCTTCGCTTCACCACACACTCACACACCTACTATGTACCCAGCATTGCTAAGTGCTGGACTCAAAATGGTGAACAAAAATTTTCACGGCATTAGCTTTTATGGAGTCTGTTCTAGCATCAATTCTCTGTGTGGCTTTGCACAAGTCCCTTCCTTGAGGCTGTTTCCTCATCTGTAAAGTGGGATTTAACCTGCCTTAATTCTGCAATCCAACAGTTTATTGAGTTTTTCCCCGCCACCCCTCCACCCCGGTGCTTGCATGAAGTATTTCATTTACTCCTTAGGAACTATGCCTTATTTACTGCTAACGGTGTCTGGCACTTAGAAGCCTTTTAGTAATTTTCTCATCTATATTCCCTACAGCTAGGAAGTACTTCCTAAAGTCAATACTTGGTCCTCTTAGCTGCAGTTCTGGCTCCCTCCTCTCCCTTAGATATTGACTGTGTTGGCTTCAAGTAGCTCCTCCCAGACCTAGCTACCCCAGAGATGCCTCCTCATCTCCATCCTCCTCTCCATGTGTCTGACTTGAACAGTGTCTGACCCACACATCAGCAACTGACCTCACAGCAAATGAGCAAGCTGAGTGCAGACAGTGTCCTGCTGTGAGCGATACAGTGGAGCTGGGATTTTATTCCAGGCCAGGACTCCTCCCACTGCACTGCCCCGTCTTCCTGAATTTGCTAACACAGGAGCCTCTCTGCTGGAAGAGGGGTCCATGGGGACCCTTGGAGGGTGAGCGTCAGCTCTTATCCAACTCTTGGGTTAGATTTGGCTAATTCCCAGCCCCTGCTTTCAGACTCTTAAGGGCCTCAGAGGTCTGCTTTTCTCAGCCCTAGGCCCAGCCAAAGGCTGAGAGGCGGTGAGAGGAGTCAGCCCCTTCTACAAGGCAAATGCGCCATCACAGCCTAGAACTATGCATGTGGTGCCCTCTGGTGTCCAAAACTGGGAAGGACAGGTTTGCATTTGTCCATCTTAGAGATGTTTCAGAGAGACAAGGAGGAAATTAATTCCTGAGTCACCCACCTTCTCTTCCCCATGGGGAGGTCAGGATTAGCTGGAGGAGGGGGATGAATTCCAGAATGTCTCCTAAAAATAATAAATCCCCATCTTCCCAAGTATGCAAATACAAACAATTGCATAATGTCTCAGAGAATCTAAAATGGGTAGCTGAACCCAAAGTCTAGCCTATTTTAATCTTTTTGCACCAAGCTTATGATTCTGCACTTCTTTGAAGGCTGTTTCAAATGACTAATATGTAATTTCAAATTCTGCTAACTCAGGTTGAACAAAGCTAACAGTTGCAGAAATCAGATAACTAACAAGACTCCACACATAGAACTTGTTCCAGCAGATTATCCGTTTTGTGAGAGCACAGTGAGGGGTTCTCAGTTCTCTGCTCCCTGGAAATCTGCCAGGCTTCCTTCCATCTTTTGGCACGGGTACAAGCAGACCCTCATTCCCAGGGAGGGCCTCGTGTCCTGGGCGGGCTTATATCTCAGCATCTCTTTAAACTGATATTTTTTAAAATATTTGTTTGACATTTGTTTAGAGGAGTGGCCGAGGGCAGCTGTGTAGAAGATAAATGAGAGCCACTGAGCCCACAGCCTTCCCTCCATCTTCCTGACATGAAGCTGTGTCCCCAAATGTGCCTATTTTGCTCAGCACAGCAGAAGCCCTTCAGTTAACCAGACTTAGATAGGAGTTTGGCAGCCATTTGTTGTTCCCCAAGCATGTCCCTTGAGGGTCATGCCCCCACCCCGCTCCAAGGGACCTAGCAAAGCATTTCCCAGCCACCTTAAAGTGGTCTCATGGGGACAGTTCTTATACATGCCATTTTCTCCATCTTGTGCCCTTTCCAATGCTGTGGTGTCCTCTGCAGACTGGCATTCTGCACAGCAGCTTGCTGGCCTGCCCCTGGTCTGGCTCTGGCTGGACTGTCCCTCTTCTCCCTCACAGGGGACGTGCACATTGCCATCATGGACCGGAGCGGCCAGCTTGAGGTGGAAGTGATCGAGGCTCGGGGTCTGACCCCCAAACCTGGCTCCAAATCTCTCCCAGGTGAGGCCGAGCAGCTGCAAGAGAGATTTTGGACATGGGGGTCTTTCCAGGGAGGGGTATGTAGCTGAGCTCTTGGTCTAGCGAGTCCTCAGCTCCCTATTCACCTAAGTCAGTATTCTCAACACCGGAGTCCTGGCTTGCCCAGAAGGCCAGTGAACAGGGGTGGGGGTAGGGGAAGGTGGAGGAGTCAGTATTGGAGTCAGTCTCTTCCACCTGCTGTCCACTGGGCAGCTCATCCTGCTCACCCTGCCCACCTCCAAGATGACCTGGAGTTTGGGAATGGGGCAGGCCACAGCAGTTCCTCCTGAATCCCTTCCCATTGTGCTTTCTCCTATCCCTCAGCTACCTATATCAAGGTTTACCTGCTTGAGAACGGGGCCTGCTTGGCCAAGAAGAAAACAAAGGTGGCCAAGAAGACCTGTGACCCCCTATACCAGCAGGCTCTGCTTTTTGATGAGGGGCCCCAGGGCAGGGTGCTGCAGGTGAGTATGACAGGGTGACTCGCAAAGACTGCAAGTCATAATTTAAAATTTGTTTCATTTATGATTTCTTCTGGGCCAGGCGCTAATGCCAGATGCATTAGTACACATCACCTATTTATTTTCACAACCTAGGGAGGCATTACTGCCTCCAGTTGATTCATAAGGAAACTAAGGTTTGGAGGATAACTCGATTGCCCCCAGGTTGCACCACTGGAAGGTAGAAGCAGGATCTGTTTGACCAGCACCTCCCCCTTCCAGCTGGTGCTGGTGTTTATTGTGCTTTAGCTTCACCCCAAGCTCTGTGGTAGGTGCTTTCCAAATGTGACCTAACTTTGTCCTTGAGATGATCCTGTGAAGCAGGTATGATTCTCTCCATTTTACAAATGAGGACGCAGTCTTGTAAAGATGGAGTGATTAGCTGGAGGTTTTGGCTAGCAACTTGGAGAGCCAAGTTCAGCCCAGGTTCGGGTGACTCTCACCCCAACTACGTGAGAGTGACAACACACTTCACTACAGTCCTGGAAGGGAGGGCTCGTCATGCTCGTTTCATGGATGAAGTGCCTGAAGTGCATAAGGGGTTATATGGGGACAGAGCACAGTGGTGGTCGGCCTCTGGGTTCAGTCCTGGGTTCAAGTTCCAGCTTGATCACTTACCAACTGTAGTATGTTGTAAAGATTAAATGAGAGACGCATGTAGAGGGCCTCACACAGCGCTTGGCACACAGACAGCTATTCACTAAGCCGTAACAGTGGTGGTGGTGGAGGCCGTTGACTTTGCCTTAGGCCATGAAGGTGGCAGAGGAGAGGCTTGAGCTGGGGATTGTCTGGGCTGTGTGACTTCTTGTCTAGGGCTGTTCTCTGGGCTGAGGTGGTTTCATAGCAGGGGCCCCTGGAGTTGCAAACAGTAAGAACTGAGGGACCTTGGGATCTGTGGGGGAAAGGGTGGTCTTGGGTGTCTGTTTTTATATATATTGGGATTCTGTTTTGAGAAAAGGGTTCCTCGATAAAACAAGAGTTTGAAAATCACTGAGTTATCTATTCCCCTCACCCACTTTTATGGGTGTGAACACTGAGGTCCAGTGAGGGCAAGGTGCTTGTGGCAGAGCAGGAACTGTGACCTACATCCTGAACTCTCACTGTGCTCCATCCTGGGGATGACTATCATCTGGATACTGAGAGGCTCTGGAAGTCAGATCCAGGTTCCAATCTGGCTCTGCCACCAAGTCCTGTGTATTTTGGGGTTACTTAATTAGCCTCTCTGAGCAGCAGTTTCTTCTTTGTGGGAATAATAATGCACAGCACCTCTGCCTAGATGGTTGCAACAATTGAGATGATGTATTTAAGGCCCAAAGGATGGAGCCTGGCACTTCTTAAGAGCTCGATAAGTTATTGCCTGGAATCAATCCAGGTTTGGCTTTCTCTGTCCCATCTGTGCCCTGGCAAAATTTGTAGGTTCCTGGGCCCACTGCCCAGCCTGGAGTCGGGGAGGTGGCTCAGCTTCTCTCCTCTTCCCCACTGGCAGGTAATCGTCTGGGGAGACTACGGCCGCATGGACCACAAGTGCTTCATGGGCATGGCCCAGATCATGCTGGATGAGCTGGACCTGAGTGCCGCCGTCACCGGCTGGTACAAACTCTTCCCCACGTCCTCCGTGGCAGACTCTACGCTCGGATCCCTCACCAGACGCCTGTCCCAGTCCTCCCTGGAGAGTGCCACCAGCCCCTCGTGCTCCTAAGGACCTCAGGAAGAGGCCGGGATGCAGTGCGGGAAGGGGTGCCTGCTGGCCCACCACCTCCTCCCCTGTACATAGTCACGTCTTTCTGGCCCCTTTACCCTGCTGCATGCCTGTTGGCTACTGGGCCCGTCCCAGCTGGCGGTGGAGACTGTAGTGTGTGTGCGTGTGTGTGTGCGTGCGCGCGCACGTGTTTGTTTGTGTGTGTGTGTGTGTCTGTGTGTCTGTGTGTGACCATGTTATATCCGTTCATCTGTCCGGGTATAGTCAGTCTTGGTGACTACGTGGGCTGGAATCTATGTCTCTGTGTCTTGTTGAAAAGAAACCCAAAGGCGTCTTGTGTGGTTACGACTCCCCCTCAATCCAGGGATGGAAGAGGGGGACATGGCCATTGGTCCATCCTGCCTGGTCCAGTGTGCAGGGTGGGGCCCGTGCGTCCCTGCCTATGCCTCTTAGTGGTCCCTGCATAATTTTCTGTCTTGTTCTTTGTTCCACCTTTGCCTCTCCAGCACTGCTGCTTTTTTTGAGGAATGTAGCATCCACTGCAGCTGGCCACACTGAGGCCCCTCTGGGAACCCTGACGCCCCTCCTCCTACCAAGCACTCTGGCAGCTTTTCCCACTAAATGCATCTGCGGCATGTAGCATGCTCGTCTAGTGCTTTGGCCAGGGCCCTGGGAGCAAAGATGCCTGGGAAGCTGAGGGCTTGGAGATTGCTTCCTCCCTTGGGCTGGAGCCACCTCCTTCCTACAGGCCAAACACGGGGAGGTCTTAGTTCCCAGGGTTGCTGGCCAGATACCTTAGAGGGAATTGCCAGTACCTTCCATAGCACTGTTCTTCACCTCCTGTGTCCCTCCAAGCCTCCTCACCTCTGACATGCCAAAGGAGCTCTCCCAGTGGACCCCGGGACGTGCGGACGGTAGGGTGTTGACATCCAGGAGGCTGGCCTCAGAGGGGATGTAATCTGCCACAGCAGACAGTCCCTGGAGGCACCTATGTTCTCCCCAGGCCCCGAGGGTGGCCCTGTCCCCTGCTGGGCTCATCCTGGTGGGGCCTGGCCTGTGAGGAGGTCCTTAAGGTAGGGCCATTTGTTGAAATAAGGAGGGAGGGGGCTGACTTGCTCTGAGTCGCTGTTGAGAATCCTGACCTGTGGGGATTAGCTGCATGAAGGTGATCGTTTGGGGCTTATTTTTTGCTCATTCTCAGACCGGGGTCCCTGTCTGGGAGTTCAGACTCATGTAGGCTCTAGCCTCTTGGCTCCACGGACAGCCTGGCTCTGGACTCTAGACTGCCACAGTCACCAGCTCTGTACAAGCAATACTCACCTGTCTCAGCCTCCCTGTCCCTTTGCTCTCCACTGCTGCCCCCTGGAGAGCGGCCTGCTTCAGGCACCTACCTGCCTCTGCTTCCCACCCCTGTCTGATTGGAGCTTCCCCAGTCTACTCTAACTCTGACTTGATTTGATAGCTGGGCCTCGTGGGTGGGGACCAATATCCGGACTGGATCTTGTGAGATGTCTGCTGGGAATCCTGAAGTCTGGCTCAGGAAAACCCAGACTAGTCCTTCTCCCTCCTCGAGTCTAGGGTGAAAGGTGAGAGGTTGCCCAGGAGACAGGTATAGCAGACCTTGGGTCCATGTCTGGTGGGGAAGAAAGAGATGGCTGGAGGGGTCAAGGTATGGGGCAAGCTCTCTCTGCCTCTTCCCCAGACATCACCCCCAATGCTGCAGTGACTAACCAACCACATACACCAGGTGGGGGAGCGACCCAGGGGAGCGGTGGAGAGGTCTCCAGGCCTGAGCGCTTGGGCACCATCTGTAACCAAAGCTGGATGGGCATGGAAGTGGATTCCAAGGGAGGGGTGTAGGTGGAGGCTCTCTGGAGATACAGCTATTGTTGCCAAAAGGCCTCCTTTTCTGGCGGGATCCACAGTAAGCTGAAGCCAGAGCCCAGTACCCTCTCGCCCAAGAAATATGGAGAAGAAGCCAAGACCCCATCAGTTCTGACCACAGACAATGAGTGGGTAATATGGGCAGTAAAGAGACAAACACAGTGAGCTCCTGGGCTCCCATCTCCTGCTGGAGCCTCCAAACTTGTATCACAGACCAGAACTGTCGTGTGCGTGGAAGAGAGGGAGGAGGCAGCTGGGTCTTGTCTTCTCTTTCTGCAGAAACTCTCCCATTGCCAGGACTGAGTAATGCATGCTTTTCTCATGCTTCTAAAATGAAGCAAAGGGCTCTGTACTCTTTGATCCTAGGGTGGGTGGGGAGAGGGAGGAAACTCACTTGAAGAAGGGTATTTTTATGTCCTGTCTGTGATGTATTCACCTTGACAGAAGTCACCCTCAGGATGGTGTGGAAATGCACCTTGGGGTGGTAGGATTATTTGTGGTAGTGTAGATATCTGTTGATGTAGCATTGAGTGGTGATCCTCAGACCATGCAGTCACCCCCAGGGAATGGGGGGTGTCACTGAAGGAGATCACTCTCATTCCTCCAGGGGCCCAGAAAGGTCACAAGAGAAAGTAGGAGCTGCCAGCAGAGCGGCTGCTGCTGGGTAGCTGGAGGCCGGTTCCCCTTGCCTCTGCCGGAAGGTAGGTTAGCACAGGGCAAGTTCCAGCCAGAGGTGGGGCCTGACGTGTTGGTAAGGGGCTGAGCTGCCTGCAGTCCTCAGCTGCCAAAACTGCCCAGGAGTTGGGCCACTCCCCACTTCCACTTCTCTGATGGGAAGTAATCTCCCGCCCCCAAGTTGACCTTGGGAATTACTCTTTTTAACCCTTTACACCAAATAAGTGACTAACCCTTACCTGGATTTTCCCCCATGCGGGTGAAGTTGCATGAGGCTGCTGCGTGTGATGGTGACTGGCTGGATTTAGGGTTTGTTTCTCAGCTTCCGGGATGTAGGAGCTTGTCTGAGAAGCTACTCAGGAGCTAGCCTGTCCCAGGAGAGGAGGGAGTTCAAGTGAGACTCCTGGCCTTCCCTGGGCAGGGGCTGGGGTGGGAGTAGCATCTGTCCTTTGAAGAGAGGATGGTGGGGAAGGAAGGAACATGATCCTCTAAGAATGCTCCCTCACCTGAGACCACTCAGTGCCCGGTACAGTATCTTGACTCCAATATGGGTTCTTACCCCAGGTGAAACCCAGGTGACTACAGGCTGGGGCTCTCTGTCATTTCATCTTCCTCTGCTCAGGCAGGATTCGTGGAAGATGTGACAGAGACAGAAATGGCCCTGCAGCGATGCTGGGCTGTGGGCAGGAACCGTGGCGAATGATTCAGAGCATCTGTCTTCACATTTCGGCTCTGTTCAATCTGTTCCACTTCTTTCATAGACTCTTTACCTACAGGGAAGCCTACGATGGGCCTTGGGTATGAATCAGGCTCAACTAAATGGGCCAAATCTTGGTTTGACATGGGGGATTGATCCTTCAGGGGAGAACCATCTCCAAAACTACTCCCCATCCAGTCTCTTCCACCACCCAGCTCTCTTAGGAAAGGAGCACTTAGGAGGCTCTTGCTATGCATTGCCAGGATTGGCTGAGGCAGAACCTAGAAGCTCCAGAGAGTGGGCGCCCATGCAGCTCATCACTCCTGGGACCACTGCCGGTTAGACACCGAGGTCAAGCCAGTTCTCCCCAGGGCATGACACCCACCAGGGCAAGCATACCTGAGCTCTTTACTGCCAGCCTTGAGGAGAGCATAAGCCTCCCCCACCCCTTTTAAAGACAATAGAACCCTCCAAGGGTACTTCTTTGGAAATGAAATGTAGCACAACCTTAGACTGCGTTACCAGGAGCCCTGACACCCAACCAAGGCTCTTGCTCCGTGCCCTGCTGCCCAGGAGACCTGCACTCCTTCCCTGGGGCTCCAGAGCTCCTAATACCTCCGATTCCCCATCTTCCTTGGCCCAGAAAGCAGCAGGGCTTCAGTAAGGCTGCTCTTCTGTTTCTCTGATTGCTTCCTGCACTGTGCAAATTCTGCAAGAAATTGCTGCCTTTGCTTGATATTGTAATGAGGTGTCCTCCACCTGAGTTCAGAGAGATGGTGTGACGTTTAGGGCCGGGGGGTTGTCCAGCAGTGTTTCTCCAGTGGCTGCAAGGAGATGGAAAAGAAGAGGCCCGCTGTCCTGCAGACCCCTACCTTTCTCTTCCTCTCCTCAACGTTTTCTTCTCCAACATCCCAACACGTAAAAGAGGGTCTTAAAAATGCTGCTTCCTATACTGGATTATCTTTCACTGGAGGATCAGGGAGGAGATGAGAATGTGGACACGTTGTCCCCTGCCTTCTCCCTCAAGTCTGCTTTCACTCAGGTCAGAAGAGATTGGGGCAAAACAAAAAGATCGTGAATGAAGGGCAGGGGAGCCCCACCTGATCAGGTGAGGCCTAATGGGGGCTGGATTATCCCGGTCTGTCTGGGAAAGGGTTATTTTGAAAGAGTGCCTGAGCATCTCAGAGCAATGTCAGTGATGCCAAAGAGAGCAACTTGGCCTCCTTAGGCACTAACTTTGTTGGCCTGCCTGATGATGGGACCTTGTTCTCTGACAAAGGGCTTAATCTTTCCATGTAGCAAAGCAACTCCCCCTTCCCCCAACCCTGAGCTCGGGCTTTTGTGGGCCCAGCATGGCTGTGCCTGTGAGGGAAACCACACGGGAGAGAGAAACTTGCATCCTCTCAGGGGCCTAGACTGGCTGGGGGTGAGTCCTCGTTGGAAAGCATGAATGCTTTGGCAACTTCCAGCGCTTTGGTTGGAAAGTTGGCCAGTAAGGACAAGGGCCTTGGGCTTCCCAAGTTCATGCCAATGCCAGGAAGGGTCCCTGGGACTGGATTCCAGAGAGCTTGTCTGACAGAAATGAGCCCTGGGAATTCCTGGGGCAACAGAGCATCCGCCCCATTGGCCAGTGGCCTGAACAGCTGGCTACAGAGCATCAAAGGCTGTTCCATAAAGTTTGCCAGAAACTGTGACCATGTGCAAGACTCCTCACTTTTCTGGGCCTCAGCTTTCTCATCTGCAAAATCAGAGCATTTGCTAGTTGCTCCATGGTTCCCTTCAGGTTTTAAAAGTCTGACCTGGAGCTGATGAGGGTTGCAAGCCTGGTGCATGTGGCACCTGGTTTCACAGGCTGGTTTCTTCCAGCCCCAGGTGCCCAAGCTGGGTTCAGGTCCTCATCCATCCATACTCAGATGCTACTTCTGACAAGAACTCGGGGAATCCTAACAGACTGATTCCACCTCTTTGTGGTTTGCTCTCTCTCTCTCTTTTATTCTTATGTAATGATGAAAATAATTAAGGGGTATCTACAATGGACAGTTTTCAAGGTGCTGATGTGATGTCACAACCTCAGCTGCATCCTGTGAAGGTCAGTATCCCCACCAGCAGATGAGGCTAGGTCAGTCCTCATTTCAGCTTCTAGAATGACATCCATGAGAGAGTTGAACATCTGAGGATTTTAAAGGAAATGCTCGCTGATGGAAAGAGAGAGAGAATTTATTTCCCTTCCATGTATTTCGCTTCTTCAACCACTCCTCTCTCCAGAATGTCTTTTACCGAGATGACATCTCAGCAAGCAGAGTGGCTGCTTCCTTAGGAAAAGCTGGCCTGATTTTTCTATCCACTCCTTTAGAATGTAAATTCACGGGAGGCAGGGACCCCTTTTTTAGAATTTCCAAATGCATCCTGCAAAGAAAGAGATAGCTGATAGGGACTGACAAGCACACTGTTTAGATAAGAAGCAATTAGCCTTTTATATCTGTGCTCTATACGTTTTCTATGTGCAGCATCTTTCCAAACTGGTTGTGGCTCCTGGGTGGCAGGTGGATGGCTGGGAAGGACTTGCCGGCTGTTCTGTACAACATTCTTGCCAATTCCCTTGAGGAGAAAATTCTTCACATGGCTTCTGCATGTACAGTATTTGGGCAGCAAAAAATGATTAAAGTCAGTTTGAAAATGGTCTCATGTGTTGCTTTCTGAAGATGGTTCTTAATTCTAGGAGAGAGAAAACAAGGTGTCATGTGACTGAAACAAAGAGGAAGAGGATGCCTTGGCTGAGAGGCAAGAGAGAGCAATATATCTCAGAAAAAGGCCTGGAAAAAATGTGACCTGGGCCTCTGACTCTTGTTTGGGAACTCTGTTGCCACCGTGATGTCTAGGGTCGTGGAATGACTGATCCAGGCAACTTCCAGGCTCTGCCTCCCACGGTCCCTGCTTACAGGCCCTAAAAGCTTCTATTCCCACAGACTCCACAAGGGATCCCCAGAGCCACATAGAGGGAGCAAAGGCTTACAATCTACTGTTCACTTCTTTCTGAGCTCTTGGGTCCAGCAGCTCTGCTCCGGCATATGGCTGGGGCACTCTTGTTTATTTAAGCCACATATGATACAAGCAATAAACATAGCAAGTAGACCTCCACTGCTGTGAACTACATTAATCATTGATTCCTGGAGCACTCCTGCTTCAGGAAGGGACAGAAAGATATGTTAACATTTACTCACTTCTGGGCAGTGCCATTGTCCTCCTAGGACTGAGTCTAGGGGTATAAAAAATGGATAAAGGAAAAGGCTTTATCCTTTTTATGCTTGCTAGGGAAAGGCTGGCATTCTGTCCTCCTAGGACTGAGTCTAGGGGTATAAAAAATAGATAAAGGAAAAGTAGAGGTCACAGCACTTGCTTGCTAGGGAAAGGCTGGCATTTTCTAACTCAAGAACCTTTCAAGTGACCTCCACTGCTTTGGCTCTGGCCCTTAGTAGGCACCATCTCTTGAAAGAAGGCTCGTGAGACCAATATACGAGCTCTGATGCTGTCCAAGTTTCTGTCTTTTACTTCTTTTCTGCTTATGCTCTCTCCCTGAGACATCCCATACACTCTCATGAGTTTAAGGATTTCTGTGTGTCTAGCCAGCAAAATTATTTCCAAAAATGGACAAACAACAAAAACAGATCCAGAGAAAGAAATCCTAAAGGACGTTCTTTAGACAGAAGGAATATAGTCCGTACCCCATAGGATTATTGGGTGATTAAAATGAGAATATGTTTAAAGTGCTCAGAACAGTGCCTGGCACATAGTAAATGCTTTTGCTGTTATTAAGGAAAATGATCCCAGATGGAAGGGCTGAGATACAAGATAAAAAAAGTGATCAAAGAAATAGGTTCTTAAAATTAGTGAATAGTAACATACTTATATTATAAACTACAATGTTTAATTTGTGAAATTAAAAAATGTCAGTATGAACTAAGTATCCTTAAGTATCTATTCTAAAATCTACAGTAAATGCTAAGAAGATAGAATTTAGCAGATGCAAAAACCCTAAATACAAATTATGAAATCCAACAGTATATTAAAAAATAATAAATGATAATCAAATGATATTTGTCTCAGGAATGCAAGGATGGTTCATTATTATCAGAAAAATTCATCACTGTAATTCACCACAGTAATAGGCTAAAGGAGAAAAATCATAATTATCCTAATGTAGAAAAAGCATTTTATAAGGTTTAGTCTTATTCATAATAAAAACTCTTAGTAAAGTCAAGGTAACTATTAATTTGATAAAGTCATATATCAAAAAACCTACAGCAAATATTATGTTAATGGAACACTTTAGACACACTCTCTTTAAGATTAAGATCAACACAAAGAGGTCCACTATCATTGCTACCATTTAACATAGTTGTAGGAATCCTGTACAGTGCCATAAAGGGAAAAAGAAGAAGTGTGAGCGTTGAAAGAGAAGAGATAAAACTATCATTTATAGATAATTTGATTACTACCTAATTAAAAAAAAGAATAAGTTATTAGAACTAATAAGAGCATTCAGCAAGGTTGCTGGATAAAAGATCACCTTACAAAAATCAATTGCATTTTTCTATAACAGCAATAATCAATAAATAAGCAGGTGATATCCACAATAGCGATTTACATTATTAAGTAGGGATTATTTAAGAACACATAGGTCTCTATGGAGAGAATGTTCACATTAATAACAGAGTTGGTAACTGAATAAATGAAGAGACATTCCCTGTTCTTGAATGAGACAGCTTAATGTAAAGATATTAACTTTCCCCAAACTAATCTATAAACTCGCTGTAACATAAATAAAATTTTCAGTTGGTATGTTAAGAACTACTTACTCTACTAAACTTACTCTACAACTTATATGCAATAATATAAGTCCATGAATGGTTAAATCAACTTCTGTTTAAAGAAAAAAAGAGCAGACTCAAAGATCGACATATATATAGCTGAGAAATTAATATATGACAAAGAGGGCACCTTAAAACAATAAGGGAAAAGAACTGTTTAAAATATGTATTAGGAAAACTGGATCACTAGCTGGACAAAAAAATCCCTACCTAAACCAAGATACTAAAGTAAGTCCTAGATGGTTTAATAGATCCCAAATTGAAAGGTAAAATGTAAAATTAATAAAAGAAAATGTAAGAAATATTTTTATGAACTAAAGTCATGGAAGAACTTTTAAAATTTCAAAAGCACAAATCATACATTAAAAAAACTATGTTGTGATTACATTAAAAGTAAGAATTTCTATTTAATGAATGACATCATGGACAAAAGTTAATAAACATTACAGAATAGTAATTTGCAATGTCAAAAAATGGCATTAATAGCTAGAACATACAAGGAAGTCTTGCAAATCAGCAATAAAAAGACAGCAACTTCAATGGAAAACTGGTCAAAGGAAATGAACAAGCAAACTGCAAAAGCTAATAAGCATATGAAAGTAACTTCAGAATTACTATAATCAGAAATGCAAATTAAAATAATAATGAGATATCACTTTATACCTATAATAGACCTCCAAAATTAGAAAACTGGATAATGCTAAATGATGACAGGGACATGGAGATATAGTTGGTGAAGCCAGTACAGAGATCAACTTGACATTACCTGGTCCAATTATATGCAGAACCTGTGCACTGTTTGTGGGAATGTAAATCGGTGCAGCTACTATGGAAAACAGTATGGAGGATCTTCAAAAATTAAAAATAGAACTACCATATGAACCAGCAATTCCAATTCTGGGTATTTATCCAAGGAAAATAAAAACACTAATTCAAAAATTCAAAAATGTTCATTGCAACATTATTTATAATAGCCAAGATGTGGAAGTGAGCTAAGTGTTCATTGACCGATGAAGGGATAAAGAGGTGATATATGATATGTACAATAAGATCTCTTTAGAAAGAATCTTCACATTAATAACAGCGTTGGTGATCTGAATAAATGAAGAGACATTCCCTGTTTTTGGATGAGACAGTTTAATATAAAAAAAAATGAAAACTTGCCATTTGTGACAACACAGATGACACTTGAGGACATTATGCTAAGTGAAATAAGTCAGAAAGACAAATACCATATGATCTCACTTATATGTAGAATCTAAAAAACAAAACAAACAAAACACAAAAGCCAAGCTCATAGATACAGAGAACAGATTGGTGGTTGCCAGAAGAGTGGGCGAAATGGGCAAAAGGGGCCAAAACTTCCAGTTATAAAATAGTCATAGGGAAATAATGTGCAGCATGGTGACTATTGTTAATAACGCTATATTGCATATCTGAAAGTTGCTAAGAGTAAATCTTAAAAGTCTTCATTGCAAGAAAAAAGATATTTTTTCTAACTATATATGGTGATGGATGGTTACTAGACTTATTGTGGTGATTTCACAGTGGATACAAATACTGAATCAAATATTGTACACCTGAAACTAATATAATGTTATATGTCAATTATACCTCAATAAAAAGCACTAACCCTAAAATAAAATAAAGAGATAAATTAGATTTTATCAAAATTAAAATTTCTTCTCTTTGAAAGACAGCATTAAGACTCATAATAAGATGATAACTTAATAAATAAGACAACTCAAGTGAAAATGGGCACAAGATTTGAACAGACGTGTCACTAAAGATGATACACAAATTGCCAATAAGAGATACTCATCACCCATGTTCATCAGGGAACTGCATACCCACTAGAATTAAGGACTGGCAATATCAAGAGTTGGTGGTGATATGGAGCAGAATTTTTGATGAAAATATAAAATGGTACAACCACTTTGTTAAACAGTTTGGCAATTTCTCATAAATTTCTTACACACTGACCACATGACATAGCAATTTCACTCCTAAGTGGTTATCAGGAGAAAGAAAAACATACGTCCAGCTAAAGACAGAGTGCCAGGAGCCTGCTCACCAACAAAGTCGGTGCAAGCCTGACGTGGGCAGAGTCCACAATGAGAGTGAGGTGGGCACTGGGCTAGGCCTGGGGCTGTGATCTTACAGGCATTGTGTGCTCCGGACGCACAGTGGGGGCAGAATGCTAGTGGATGTCCACGTGCCTGTGCCTCTGAAGGCAGTGCTATCTGTAGAAGAGAAGCGAAGTACAGTGGACCCGGAAAAGAAGTTTCTTCACCTGCAGTGTCCCTCCAGCGCCATCTACTGACGAAACTCAATACTGTTCTCTCTGCAAAGTAGAAATACTTAAAAGGGGCTATCGCACTTTGACACAGAGTAGGTAACGAAAGGTAATAAATTTGGAGTTTGAGAGGCAACAAGTTGATAATTGTCACATCTAGCAACAGGCACGATGGAAAAAATGATTTGTGGTATATATGTATAATGGGATACCACTCAGAAGTAAATAGAATGAACTATGGATATAGGCAACAACATAGATTGCAAAAACAGCATGTTGAATGAAAGAAACCAGGCACAAAAGGGTTAAGTACTGTTATAGAAAATTCTAGAACATATAAAACTAATCTATAGGGACAAAATGTCAATGAGTTTTGCCCAGGGATTTGGGGTAGGTGGTATTGACTGCAAAGGAGCACAAAGGAATTTGGGGGTCATGACGGAAATATTACATACCTGGATTGTTGTAGCGGTTACATGTGTATATACATTTATCAAAATGCATTAAACTGTACCCCTAAAATGGAGGCATTTTATTTTATGTAAATTATACCTCAGTAATATCTATTTTTAAAATAGCATCTGTAAATCAGATGCCTATGATCTAGAATATCCTTCCAAACCCTGGTCCCTTGTAAATTCCAGGGCAAGGGCCATTTGAGAGGGTCACAGTTTTGACAGGAACATTGGAAAACTGTCTTCCTGAAGGATGTGGATTCTCTGAGTGAGAAAGCCTCGGTGGTCATAGAGAATTATTTTGGATTATTCCTGGGATACAAATGAGATGGTGCACCTGGAAGAAAGTTACTCAGGCAACTCAAGTCACGATGTCTCAGAGGGGAGACCCCTGCATTTTTCTCTAGCTCAGCCATCGCTAATCTTGCATCTTCCATGGTTTTGCCATAGGCCCGAGTGGTGCAACGGGACAATTACAAAGGCAGATCCCCTTCAAGAAAGGCCAACCGACCAGGCAGGACTAAGGGATGCAGGAGGATCAATCTGCTTAAAGAAAAAAAAACTTGCTGAAGAACCTGACAGCTTTTGAAATTGTGAGGCCTTATGGATTGACATATAACGGTAAGATTTGTGATTAGTAATTCTAATAATTATAAGAACAAGATGTAAAGAAGTTGTAGAAGTAGACTGGCAGGCAGCTCCTTTATAAATAAAGTTTGACAATGAGCATTGATCCATTAGCTAATGTTTGCTGGTGCTGGCAGTTGAGAAGAGAGTCTAAAGTCTTGATTCATATGTGTTGTACTTGTCTCAAAGCTCCAGAGATTTATAAAGAACATCTACTGAGATCCAGGAATATTTTTAAAATTTAAGCTTGTTATAAAAGTCTTGACCTCGACAAAACTAAAAGATATCTTATAGGTTTGATAAAATTATTACATTTCCTAGGTCTTAGGCGTATCAATGGCCTAGAGGGAGCTTACCGAACTTGACTTATGAATATATATAATGAACAACTCATCCCAACAACAACACTTGTACATGAATGATGGAAGATTCAACTGAAGCACCTTTTAATTCAGCGCTCCCGGTGCTGGGCACTATCCCAGAGAACTACCACATGGTATCAAAAGAGGGAGTGTATAGGGATGGTCAGTTCAGAATTGTCTGCCATGGTAGAGAGAGTAAATCTAGGTGTCCGTGTGTCACTGGAAAAATGGATGTGTATCATATGGAGGAGACAGTGAGCAGGGTACAGCGAGTAGTTAGAAGCACAGATGACACACATACACATAGATAAATCTTAAAAACAGAGTGCTGAATGAAAAGGTAGTAAACAGAATGAAATCTAGCACATAATATGTCTGAATTTTTTTTAATAAAAGCAAACAAAATACCACCACGTATTTTGCAAGAATGCATACACATACATATCAAAATATTTTGAGAGGATTTTTATGAGGGGAGTAGAAATAATAGGCATAAAAGTAAATAAAAGTAAATAAAATAAGAGAGGGGTCTTGTACAGGCCCATGATAAAGCATGTTATGAACAAAGGAGACATATTAACTTAATCCTCTGCTCCTGAGGTTAAAAAAAAAAAAAGTTTCCCAATTCCAAGATAAATGTATCCTATGGCCAAATGGACCTCAACTGTATATGATATAGAAACAAACTGAGAGATCCCAAGTGTTTTGTATTGTATAAAAGGGCCGGGAAAACAGAACGTCTCAGGAGCATTTCAATCACATGATCAGGCCAAAGCTGCCTCGTACTTCTGTGCTGATATCTGCACAGGGTTATGGTGACAGGAATGCTGGTGCAGGGTGGTGTGTGTCTGTGTGTGTGCACCAGTGTCCATGAATTAAGTGTTGAGACAAATAGGGATAATCGGAATTCAATTTTTCCTATGCTTTACTCCTTGTGGAGTCTCTTATGTAAAAGTAAGATCTCCATTTATATTTGCCATAAGGATTGGGAATAGGGGCATACGCTAAATTCAGATGCAAAATAACCAAGACATGGGGTGGGGGTGGCTGAGAACACTATCTTGGAAAAGAAGCCCCTACCTGAGGGAGGTGACCCTCCAGGTCGTATGACTGCTGGTCATCATCCAGTGTCCCCCATGTCCACTGGGTCACCAGGATCTTGGGTACTACAGTCTCAGGAGTTCTGGGATAGGCCAGGTGTCCCACTGGTAGGGACACAAGGTTCTGACAATGGAGTGTAGTAATCATCATGCCTAGTGAGGGCTGGTTGGGGCAGATGTCCTAGCAGGAGCATGGCAAGCTTATCTGTGCCCAAGGCCCTGGCAGGTGGGGGGGGAAGCGGGGTGAGAAGGAGAATCAGGAGTAAAGGGAGGGGTGTGGGAGAAGAGGGGAGCAAGTCGAAAGGGGCGGCGAATGGAAGGGAGAGGGAGAGGAGGAAGGCAGGTGGTAGGAGGAGCAGGGGCACAGGCAAGGGTTGAGGTGACCCAGGTAGGAAGGTGGGAAGGGGCAAAACTGGTAAGAGGAGGGAGACGATCTGGGCATGAGGTAGGAGGAGGACCAGGTTGGTCTGAGTAACCGGTGACTAAGGCCGGCACAGGGTGAAGAGACATGGAAGTAATAGGGACAAGAGGCAGGACAGGGGAAAGGGAGGGAGCCGGAAGCTGAGCCGGGCCACCAGGAGAAGTATGATGAAGAGGAGGTTGAGCAGGAAGGAGGCAGGGCAGCTTCTTCTGCATGGCTTTCAGCTGAGAAATGAGGGTCTGTATGATGGGTTCAGTGTTCTGCATTCTTTCTTTGCTTGATTCCATTATGACTCAGATTCCATTAAAAGACAGTCCAAAATTCTATAGCATTTTGACTTGGAAGATACCTGTGAGATCCCTCTGATCA
Source organism: Pteropus alecto (assembly GCF_000325575.1). Taxonomy (NCBI): domain Eukaryota; kingdom Metazoa; phylum Chordata; class Mammalia; order Chiroptera; family Pteropodidae; genus Pteropus; species Pteropus alecto. The sequence goes on along the minus strand of NW_006429634.1, from coordinate 740,086 downwards.
TTAGGGCTCACCCCAGATATAGGCAATGGAAGTGACTGTTCTCTATCATCCTGTAAGGAGCCTTGAAAGGTACCTTCTACCCCTCTCTAGCCATTACCAAAAGCTGCAATAAGTCTCTAATCTCCTCACCATGAAAAAGCCCACTGCATATGCCCAGGAAAGATACCGAACACGAAGGAAACACCAATACTGACCTGGTCACCAAGCAATAATCGCGCTCAGATTCAGGCCTGGGGTATGAGGCATGGGGGAGAAGGTCTCGAAGTAGAAGAAGGGGTCAAAGAGAGCTTAGAGCCTCCCCCAAATCATTGCGTTAGAAGCTCCCACAACTTTCTCACTGTCTCATTAGAAGTTCACAGGGCAGGGATGTTACCTCCATTTTAAGGAAAGGGAAACTATGCCCGGATAGGGGTAGACACTTGCCCAGGGCCACACAGCCTGGGAATAATAATACCAGGACCAGGATTCCTGGCACCTGGTGTTGTGCTGCTTCAATGAAATGACTACATTGGGAAATGGGATGGGAATATAAGGAGACATGGATGTAATGACAGAAGCCACAACCACCCCTTCGACCTAGAGTATTCTCTGAATCTCATTCCCAACATACCTATCCTGGTCCCATGTCTCTTTGTCACCCGCCTCCAGCACCTGCCCTGAGGCCCTCCAACAGTAGAGCCTGTAGGTAGAGAGGCATAATTGTCAGAATGGGCAGGTTATGCTTGTATAGCAAACCCTAAAATCTCGGCAGCTCAATATAACAAAGTCTTACTTATCATTCATGTCCTATTTCAATGAGAGTCAGGCCACTGTCTTGGGCTTTTGTCCTCCAAGCAGTGATGTAGGGACATCTTATACTTATCTCCTGAGGGGCGCACAGCTTCCAAGGTCACTGAGAAAGAGAAAGTGAGAACTGAAGAGCATCTAGGGTGTCAGTTCTATATTATTATTCTAAATATTCTG
>NW_006429634.1:730236-739087 GCF_000325575.1 Pteropus alecto | reverse complement strand
CCAATAAATTTTACTCATTTTTTGTTTATTATTGTTTTTGGTATTTGGCTTCTTTCTCCAAATTAATTTTCTTTTTTATCCCTTAGAAATTTGTTAAGGGAGGGTCTGTGGGTACAAATGTATATTTTTGCCTTCATACTAGAATGAGAGTTTGGTTGAGTTTAGAGCTTTAGGATCAACATTATTTTTTCTCAGAAATTGGAAGCTATTGCTTCACTGTATTTTTGCAATCATCGTTGCAGATGGAAAGTCTGAAGTCGACATAATGTATATTCCATTGACAGGGAATCTGTTTTCTTTGTGAATGCTTTTAGTATTTTTTTCTTAATCCTTGGTTTCTGGAATTTCACAATATTCCCTTTTTGTTCATTCTGCTATTTATTATTCATTTCTATATTGTTAGACATTTAGAATGCTTCCAATTTTTTTTATTATGAGTATTTTTATTTCAGCATACTCATAATATGTTTTATAGGAATTTTTTTCTACATATTCAAGAAATATTTTTAAATCACTATTTGGTGCCAGGCACTGTTCTATGCGTAGGTAATATAGCATAAACACAACAGACAAAATCCCTTACCATTATGGAACTGGCATTCTAGTGGATTTTACTCGGTCCTTACTATATGTCAGGCACTTTACTAACTCAGTTAATTCTCATATCAACCTCATAAAGGTAGGTACTATTATTATTTTCATTTTACCAATGAAGAAGAGTAGCCGTGGAGAGGTTAAGTGTCCCAACCCCCACCCCAAAGGCCACACAATCAGTAAGTGGCAGAGCCTGGGTTTGAACTCAGGCCATCCAACTCCAGAGCATTCAGGATACTGCTGGACAACCTACCGCAGTTCACGCTCCCAGGGAGCGTTGGTTTCTCTTGCAGAGGGTCAAAGGGCAGATCCTCACTGCGTTGTCTGAGGGTGCACCAGATAGCTCTCCCTGGAAGGAATAGTGGCACAGCCGCTGGAATGCAGACCTGCTGCAAGTGAAAAACTCCATGAGACTGAAGGGATGCAAATAGAGCATCCTCCAAACCTGCCAGAACCGTACAGACACCGGGTAAGGTGGTCGCAACCAGTTACGAACCTGTCGCTAATCATCAGTGCAACACTGAATATGAGGGGAAAGAGGAGGATGGAAGGAGCGTGCAGGCTGACAAAGATCAGGTGTTAGCCTTGTTATTTCCTGCCTTTGAGAAATACCAGTATTATGACATGAAAGACTTGGTTGGCATCACTATGCAACCTGTTGTGTACCTGAAGGGAATCTTACAGGAAATAGGTGTTCAAAATGTAAAAAGGTCTCATAAAAACACATGGAGCTGAAGGCAGAGTACCAGCATTATCAGGCCACAGCCAAGAGTGAGGGAGACAGCCTTTTGCCATGATGGAGGAGACAATATTGGGCGTGACAATCTTGCAACACAAAAACTGATCTGAGACTGGGCTTTTAGTGGTGAGGGGTAGGGGAACTAAATATCTTTTTTGTTTTTAAATATTCACTTTTAGATTGTAAAACAAGAAAATAAAAAAGAAATAAAATGAGAAAATATTTTCTGAGGCCTGCCTGTCTTCTCTGCACTCTCAAAGAGCTCAGCTAATCTAAGTCCAAAGTGGCACAGCCAAGAACAAAGAAAAGTGTCACCAAGAACTCTGGACTGGGGTGGGCTGTGAGTGGGGGTGTAGTGGTTATGTGTGTGGAGGGGAACAAAGTTCTACATTCTAAAATTACTGAAGAACAAAGCTGTTTCTGAAATGCTTAAAACATAATCTTTTTATATACAGACACAGTGATGAAAAAAATATTAAGAGAAAGAGAGTGTGATCATTAAAACTTGCCAGCTGGCAGGCAGGGGAGGATGGTGTCTGATTGATCAATTGGGAACAGGCTATATTAAGGATCCTTTTTTCCCTTCAAGTAAGTTATGTGAATTGTATCTTAAATTTGGATCCCTAATTGTTGCTTAAAATATCTTTACGAGATTCCACTCTGGCAGCAAGCATGGAAATGAAAATTTACAATAATAATAGCAACAACAATAAAAATGGCTACCATTTACAGGTGCTGTAAGCTAGGTGCTATGGTTAGGACTTGACGTCATTTATTAGAATTTTTTTTTCCACTCTCAGCAATCCCACATGGGAGATGTGGACTCTCTTCTGCACTCCATCCTTCAATGGGATTCCACTCTGGCAGCAAGCATGGAAATGAAAATTTACAATAATAATAGCAACAACAATAAAAATGGCTACCATTTACAGGTGCTGTAAGCTAGGTGCTATGGTTAGGACTTGACGTCATTTATTAGAATTTTTTTTTCCACTCTCAGCAACCCCACATGGGAGATGTGGACTCTCTTCTGCACCCCATCCTTCAATGGGATGTGGGATTGAGGAAGGGTTTGCCTTTTTTTTTTTTTTTTTTTGACTCTTGTTTTAAAAAAATATCTGCTCGCTGTCAGGCAGAGAACGATACTGGGAAGAGGGGAAGTCAAAGAAGTTCTTGAAGGTAAACTGAGTGGGCTCTTGAGCCCAGGTTTGGTGGAGTTGGTAAAGATATTTTTAACAGGCAGAGGAAAGAAAAATATTAGTACAAATGCAGGCGCACTGGTAGATTTGGTAGCAAGAAGAGAGTTCCTTTTCTGGTTGCCTTATTCTTTCAATAAAACATGAGGCAAAATCATCAAATGGGAGTTGGGTGAGCTGCAGCTGGTTTATGGAAAGTAATAACAGCCACACTTAATTGAGTGCTTACTAGATTCCAGGTACTGTCTAAGCACTTTGTTGGTGTCAACTCATTTAATCCTCATAACAACCCTGTGAGGTAATAAGCATTTTGAGCCCATTCTTCAGATGAGGAAATGAGGCATGGAGAAGTTAGCTAACTTGCCTAAGTTACCCAACTGCTAAGTGGGCAGAGAGAGGATTTGATCCCAGGCTTTGCAATTTCAGACACCATTGCCCTGACTTTCCTGTTGTCTTGGAAAGCAGGCAGCATGCAAATTAGTGAACTGTAGTGGTATCAGTATTCCTGAGTACTCCTTAAAGTGCAACAAGTTGTTCGAAATGAAGTTTTGAGTTAGCAATGAGATACAATAGATGTGAAAGCAACAGATGTGGAATACCAGAGTGAGAAGCCAAATGACCCTTTGAGGAGCTACAAAATAAATGGTTTAAGAACCTCTTCCAGAACTCCTCGAACCCTCCACCAAACCAAGGAGCTGAAGAGTGAGAGGAAGAGACTAGTGAAGGGACTTCTTTGGAGACATGTCGCTGATGCCAGGCTGAGATTCCTCCTTCTACAAAGCTCCCGCCAGGATAGCTTTGAATTGTGTTCCCTGAGCTGGGAGCAAAGAGGCTTGGACGAGCTTGGGAAAGCTATGGCAGGCTGCGGACGTGGAAGTCTGCAGGGCCAGAGGAGGGCTGTTGGACTGCATTGGTCAGGGCATTTTGCTATACTGGGACAGGTCTCATTCCTGGAATGTGCAATGGCAAGAGGATACAAAAGTTTCCTGTGGGCGAGAAGCTCGAGAGGGAACTGGCATGGTGTTATCTTGGGTCCTGTCCAACTAGGCTATCTAGAAGGGTGAGGAGACTGTGGCAGAGACTGAGAAGTGGTACTTGAAGCCAGGGCTGAGGAAGGAATAATAAGCAGCCATCTAGAATAGAGATGCATTCATCTGAGGTAAGCTTACTGAAGGAGAGATACGTCAGAGATGGAAAACCTCTGAATAACCATCAAAACACCCTTGAGAGCACTGACTTTATTCATCTACTTGACCCAACAAGAGTGCCAGCTTGCACCAGAGAGCTTGAAACCAGATTTCAAGAATATCAGTTCGCATACGACTTTATTTTCTCCCCTCTCCTTACACTTTGGCAGGTCCCAAACTATGTGATAGGGGACGAAACAAGGAAGAAAAGAGAGCAGAGTGAGGAAGCCCTTTCCCCACGGCAAGCTTCCTGCCTGAAGCAGTTTCCACCTGTGAAAGGTGGGGAGACTCAACACTGAGTCATATCTGGTCCTAAAGTGGCTATAGAACTGTTTATTTCCTAAGAGAAGTTATGGGTAGCCAGAGGCTCTTCCAGAGAAGAGGTTTACTCCACTAAATAAATATTAAAGGGCTGATAAGAGACAAAAATAAAGTATGGTTATGTCTTGAGTGATGCTTATTGAACACATCTACCAATAGTCAAGGGGTTAAAGTCGTGTGGCCCTTCTCCAGCAGAGATCAGCTGCTTGAGTACAGCCCAGAAAAGTCAGAGCTGGGTTTATCAAGGGTTTGGGGGGGAGGGGTGGTTCTAGATTAGTGTGATGGATGGAGAGCGGGGAGAGTGTTGAAGTTGTTCATACAGATCTATAATGATGAACTGTGGAGTCTATGCTGGGACAGGTGGACAGTGGAGACAGGTGAGCAGGGTTAGAGTGGAAAGTAGTGGGGGTGTCAGGTCCTGTGAGGTCCGAATGAGGTTGAAGAATTACTGGACTATGGATACCAGAGAACCCGAACTGGAAAGGCAGGGGGTGGTGGTCATTGACGTTAAGTAGCTTCTGTAAAGTCATACAGCCACCAAGAGAGGAAGTCAGTAGCCTGATATTAGACTGGTGGTTCAAAACTCATGCTCATTGCTTCTGTGCTATTCAGAAACTTTGGAATAAATCTGACCTTTCCAACTTCATAACATTCTCTCTTAGAAACTATAGAGTCAGCTGGAACTAATATTATATTTTCTACCACCAATATTTCCTGTTTTCTATCATTTTCTAGAGAAATAGCTCTTAGACCCTCCCACACTCTCCCTTCCCTTTGTACACTGCTGAGTTAGGTCTCTCTCACTCCATGACTGAAATACTAAATTTCTTAATAGCATCGACTGCTGTCACACACTTTCTAAATAATCTTAATGTCTCTGTCAAATTTTCTACTTGAAATACCCAATTTTCTTTATTCCATACCTGGTATGCGACCTTGAGTCTTTAGTCACTGCTTTAAGTCCTAGACCTCTACGTAATTTTCTAGGCCATCCATACTTTATCCTGCTATTAATAAGCACCGTCCATGAAATCCGAGTTCCAATTATTTATAAAAGACGAATAAAAGGAATCGTGCTCTAAGTGATCTCATCGATTTCCTCAAAAATAACAACATTTATTGAAATTCCGGAATGTTCCAAGTGACATATATAGTGCTGGCCAACCTTGGCTAACTCACAGAGACGCTATGCATTTCCAGTACACATTAGAGGGGCACATGATGGGGAATGAGCACACCCGCCTTTACACATCAGATTGCTTGGCACAGGACCGGCACTCAATGAATGTTTTTTAAATGAATGTTAAATGAATAAATGGCAGAATGCAGGAACATTTACTAAATATATCCATCCAATTAGACTGTCAAGGACAATTTATGGTTGAATTTAAGTCAATTTAATGGGTAAGTGAAGCGCTGGAAAATTTAAAAGCAAGTGAGTAAAATGGCTCCAAGGACTTTATGGCTGGAAGGTTAACAATATTTGGAAGGAAATGAATATCAGGATTATATGAATTCATTCTGAGAGTTGCAATTCATTTAACTAGAACAATATGACTAAATTAAGCAAAGCTTGGCTCCGTGTCCCAGATATAGAAAGGTGCTAAAAATTATATTCAGAACTGATGGAGAGAGAGATTGAAAGGCTGGGAGAGAGGGCCAGCTAGCTGATACTACCAAGGCTACTTTCTAGGTACTATTTTCCTCTACTTATACCATTGAAAAAAAGAACTTATTCAATGCTCATTTATTATTTCCTCCACGGAGAGTATTTGACATAAGCCATGGTTGTCCTTGATGTTTGACAGAAGGAGTTGCAATCGGAATTCTGGATGGTGAAGGCACCAAACACAAGAAACTCCTCAACGATTACCAGGAAGCGCTTCCTTCAGGATAATTTAGAAGGAGGACAGCCCTGGTCTGAGAGATGTCACTCATTTCCAGCTCTGAAGATCAGTATGCGGGCAAAGGGCAGATGAGAAATAGATCAAAAGTAAAGATGACAATCTTAGCCACTTGAGGGTAACAAGTGACTAAGGGACAGTGGGAGAGGAGAGAAGTAACTCCTTCAGCGAAACCCAATAGCCATCCCAGGGTTTAGGCATTAATTTGACAAGGTTTAACATAAACCAAGTTTTCAAAAATAACCATTTCCGACTTAAGAGGAAATTTCAAGTTGGAAGAAAGGCTTGAAAAATTGCTTGAGCTGCTTATGGACGAATCTGAAAGTATACTTTAGGGTTCCAGATGGCCCAAGTTAGCTGGGAGAGTCAGAGGAGGGTAAGAGGAATGGTATGCCCTCCTCCTTCATAACTGACCCATGGGGACTGACCAAATTAGTTGCTTAATGGTAGATTATTAAAATAAGGGCTTATTTGTTGGAGTGCAATGGCCTCTACAAAATGGTGATTCTTTCTCTCCCCACCCCCCAAATATTCCACTTTTAGTCCCAGACAAGTGGCTGGCAAAGCCCTTGGTGAAGAGGCTTCTCTTGACCATGGCTTGTCACCCTTAGTTGTTTGCTGGTTTCAGGGAAGCCTAGGTGTTAAATGTCTTAAAGTGCCATCAAAAAAGATGGACACCACAGTAACCCTGCCCTTGACAACTGCTCAACCTTTATGGTCTCTTTGCCCCTCCTCGGCCTGTTTTCAGAAGCAGACACCTGCTCCTTATTGAAATCTATTGAATGTCTTTGAAACCTTAAGTTTTCCATAGAGAAACTGAGAGTGAGTGCTTGGATCCTATTGGTTCACTCATTCCTGTGGCACCATGTCAAAAAGCAGGGGTTTATTTATCACAGTACCGACACCGTTTTACTTGTAGAGCAAAATGTTCCAGTCCCAGAAACATTTTTCCAGGAGGAACTGCTGACTAGTGCACAATTATTTTTACATTCTTTAAAGAGTACTTGTGGAACATATTCATTAGCCCTAAGGCAGGATGATCAGAGGTTGCTTTAGCAACTCCACTTGTCATTGCCTGACCATTCTCTAAGCAGAAGTCCTCTTCTTGTCTGGTCCCTTTACTTCCCTTAATTGCTACCCCAGGAAACTCTGTAAGCATCAGTACCTTAACAGGATGTTCCAGGTCCCATCGCGATTGCCATGACCAAGATTCTGAATTAGCCAGCCTGTAGGAAGCCCAGGTTCTATTTTAAAAAGGCGTACAAAGCAGCAGTTCCCCAAACTGGAACTTAGATGCTTAGTCAGTCCTTCTCACAGAAATGCTGAATCACAGTCTCCTAGGGTGGGACCCAAGATAACTATATTTTTAACAAACTATAGAGTTGATTGTGATGCCCAGCCACATCTGGGAATCAGTGATACAGATTGAGATTAGGGTATCAATTGCATGTTTTTGCCATTCCATATGACCATTTGCAGTAAATAAGCTAGAGACAGCATAGATTATTTCTGTGACAGATTGAATTTACGCTGATGTTTCTGATGTAATCATTGTTGCACTAAGGATGATTTAACCATTATCTACTCTAATATAGGAATTTCTCAATCTGTTTTTTATTTTTCATATATAACAGATTCATATCAGGTGCCCTTTATCAAGTTGAATATTACCATGCCAAACCAGTTTAATGCTTGTTTGAAGCTTTAGAAATAACATCATTTGAAAGCCCGGTTATGGTTGTTTGTCCTCATTAGTTTTTAGTTGTGATCATCACCCATTTCATATCATGGGTGATATCAGATAGCATTTGCTAATATTTCCTTGGGCCAGTTGATGTGCATTTTCAAGTCTCCTGAACTTTATTTCCTATTTCAATTTATTGGCTACAATTCAGTGGACTCAGCACACTAGCAAAAGTGCCACCTAAGATTTTTTTTCTTTTTCTTAACCTTATGCAAGCATCCCATAGAGCAGTTAATTCTCCAACTTTAGCATACACAATAATCACCCACAGGAAAAGGAGTAGCTTTTACAAATGCAAATCCTTGGTCCTCACACCCACAGACTAAGTAGACATGGCACAAGGCCCAGGAATCTGCATTTTTTACAAGCTCTCCTCCCCCAAATAATTATGTACACTGAAGTTTCTGTGCACTAAATACTAAAGTATTATTTACATTCTAGTAATTGTAAATAATACTTATATTGAGTAATTCTGATATAAGTAGTCTGCAAACCACACTTTGAGAAACAAGAATACATATATAAGAGATGTTAAATTAGAAACTGTCACACATCTCAAAACAAGATTTTACACAACGCATAAAAAAACACCGTCACCCAGGAAAAGTGGCACTATGGACCTACGTCCATGATCACTTACATTCTTGGCAGAACCGTGTACTGTTGGACAAGTCATGGTATGAACCTAACTCTTCATGAGGCTTTTTAGTCTCATAATGGGTCCAAGATGTCCTATGGTGATCATTCTTTTCAACTCCTTTTATTGCTTCTTCACAAACAGAACCTTAAGGTAACTCCTTCTACATCTTGTAACATTAAAACACTTGACAAATAACATTTTCATTTAAATTTCATTTAGGCTATTGGTTTGGTTTATTTCTTATGTGTAATTTTGTTGTGGGTTTTAAGGTTTGGGGTAAACTTTTTCTCCTATATTTAATTGTCATATTTATAGTAGGTATCTCTTCTGCATGTCTGTAACTTACAGTTTTGACATCCTTATTATTGCATTGGTTATATAGGATTCCCTTATGTGTAGGTTCTCTTAGAGGTGAACATTTCCTTTCTAATCTAAAGTCTATATCACACTCATTAATAGAAATTTTCCCTTGTGTGGATTCTCTGATGAATGTGAAATTTTGAAGTCTCTCCCTTGACTCTCAGGA
>NW_006429634.1:708495-730205 GCF_000325575.1 Pteropus alecto | reverse complement strand
GAAAAATTCTTACTAAACTTATCAAATTGATATGCCTTCTCTCCTGAATGGAGGATATAATGGAAAAGAGTGGCCTGGCCAGTGAAGCCCTTTCTATGCTTTCTCTCCTGTGTAGACTTTGATGAACTCAGAGATCTGCAGCTTGACAATAACCTTTGCCATCTTTTCCTTATTGATAGGGTTTCTCTTCTACATGGATACTTTCATGACTGCAAATATTTTTTTAATTAATTAATTAATTTTTTATTTTTTAGACGAGGCAACCCTTGGTTGACCTCACAGATTGCAAGGACCTTGTCAGCTTACCATCCCTTATTTTTTAAGCCTACAGTACCTGGTCTTCCTAGGTGGTCTCCCATCCAAGTACTAACCAGGCCCGACCCTGCTTAGCTTCCGAGATCAGACAAGATCAGGCTTGTTCAGGGTAGCATGGCCGTAGACCGATTGCAAATATTTTTGAACTGGCTGATACCTATAGCCCACTCATCACATTTGTAAGGCCCTTCTACTGTGTGAACTCCAAGATGAATTCTGCGGAAGCTCTTAAGACATTCTTCACACAAACAACGTCTCCCCTGTGTGGATTGTCTGATGAACTCAAAGACCCATACTCAGGCTGAAGCCCTTACCATGCTCACACCTGTGAAGCATAGCGATATGTTGATGAAGGTTCAGAATGGGTGGAGAAGATGTATTTGTTTGCTGTCTAGTCGGTGCATACGAAGATTCTTTTTTGTATCTAGGCACCATCTCTTCCTCTTCAGGTTCAGAAACCATCTCTTTGTGCTTTTTATTGTCAAATGCACTGTTTCTGGCTAATCTGTACTCAGACCCTCTCCTTAGCACCTAATCCTGGCAAGCATTGATCTGTTCTCTTTCTATATTTTTGCCTTTTCCAGATGTCATATAAATTGAATTGAACAGTATGTAACTCTTGGAGACTGAGACCACTGTGTTTGAGATTCATCCACGTTGTTGCATGCATCAACCGTTCATTCTTTTTACTGCTGGGGAGTAGTATTCCATTTGGTAGCTACCACAATTTGTTTATCCATTTATCCACTGAAAAATATTTGGGTTGATTCCAGATTTGAGTGATTATGAATAATGCTGCTATAAACATTTTGGTACAGGTTTTCGTGTGATTGTAAGTGTCTAGAAGTGGAATTGATGAGTCAAATGGTGTATGTTTAAATTTTTAAGAAACTGCCAAACTGTTTTTCAGTGTGGCTGTAACATTTCACATTCCCACCAGCAATGTATGAGAGTTCCTGTTGCTTTGCACACTTGCCATCACTTGGTATTGTCAGTACTTAAAATTTTTAACTCGTCTAAAAAGGTCATGTGGTAGGAAACTTCTGATATGGCCTCCCATGATATTCATGTCTCCAGGTGATCATACCCTTGGGTAGTCCTCTTGAGTTTGGGCTAGACCAAATAACTTGCTATTACAAATGGTACTGTTTTTTAAATGTTGGCTTCCAGTTGTTCATCACGAATGTGTATAAATATAGCATTTTGTATATTGATCTTGTATCTCACAATCTTGTTAAACTTTTAGTTCTAGGAGGTTTTTTAATTTTTTTTTATAGATTCCTTGGAATTTTTTACATAGACAATCATATCATCTGTGAATACTTATACATCTTCCATTTCAACCAGAATGCTTTTTTCTTTAGCCTTACTGCATTTGCTAAGTCTCCCAAAGCAAAATTCAATAAGAGTAATGACAGGAGACATTCTTGCCTTAGTTTTCAATCTTAGGAGGAAGGCATTCCATCTTTCACCATTAAGTATAATGTTAGCTGTAATTTTTTGCAGATGACCTTTATCAGACTGAAGTTCCCTTCTATTCCTAGTTTCCTGAATTCTTATTGTGAATGTATATTAAATTTTGTCAAGTGCTTTTCCTGCACCTTATTGATATGATCATGTGGTTAATGTGGAGAATTACCTTGATTTTCAAGTGTTGAACCAGTCTTGTATTCCTGGGATAAACGTCATTTGGTTATGTGTTATCTTTTTAAATACTGCTGAATTCGATTTGCTAATATTTTGCTGAGGAATTTTTGCAACTTTGTTCATGGGGGATTTGGTCTGTAGTTTTCTTGTACTCTTTATCTAGTTTTGATATGAGAGTACTGTTGGCTTTACAAAATGAGCTAAAAAGTGTTGCCTCTTAATCTTCTGGAAGAGATTGTGAAGAATTGTTATTTCTTCCTTAAATGTTTGGTAGAATTCACCAGTGAAATCATCTGATCCCAGAGTTTTCTTTTTTCGGAAGCCATGAATTGGATTTCTTTAATAGGTATAGGAATATGCACTTTATTTCTCCTTGAATGAGTTTTGGTAATTTATGTTTTTCAAGAAATTGTTCCATTTCATTTAAGTTGTTGCATATATGTGCACAGAGTTGTTCATAGCATTTCCTTATTATACTTTTAATGTAGACAGAGTAGTAATGTCTCCTCTTTTATTCTATGTCAATAATTTGTGTCTTCTCTCTCTTTTCTTGGTCAGTCTGGCTAGACACTTATCGACTTTAATTTTTTTTTTTTGAGAATTGGCTTTTGCTTTCATTTATTTTTCTCTACTTGTCTGTTTTCAAGTTCATTGATATATTTTTCCTTCTGCTTGCTTTGAGTTTACTTTGCTCTTCTTTTTCTAGATTATTTAAGGTGAATTACCCCATTTGGGAGATTGTATAACCATAATACCAAATCCTGATTAAAATAGTACCAAAAAAGAAAAAATAAAAGAGAATCAGACAAACCTATAGATGCAAAAACTATATATAAAACATTTTATTAAAAAGAATTAATTCATAAAATAATAGGGAAACCAATATTATAATATCAATAAATGCTGAAAAGCCATTGGTCTCATTAGGCATTATTTTAAAAATAGCTAGTATGTTCAACTCAAAGCTATATTTAAAAATACAAAAAGAAAAAAGAAAAAAGTACAGAAAAGACTCACTCTCACCGTTATTCACCCAACCATTTTATTAGTCTCTTGTTTATTCTCCCAGTGTAAGATAATGCAAATATAAGCAAACATGGAAATATATTCTCATTCCCCTTCATAATACATAAAATGCATTATATATTATATTTTATACAATATATTTTATCAAATATATATTTATATATGTGCACATATACACATTACTTTTCATCTTGATTTTTCATTTAATAATATATCTAAGAGATATTTCCATTTCAAAAAGAAAATTTTCCTTATTTTTTATTGCAGCTGCATACCATTCCATTGTGCAAATGTACAGTTTATTAAACCAGTCCTCTATTGATGGACATTTGTATTCTGTTCCATTTTTTACTATTGGAAACAATGCCAAATATTTTCAAAGCACATTTGCAGGTGTATTTGTGGGATAGATTCTCAGAAGTAGGATATTTGGATCGAAAGGCAAATGTATCTATAGTTTTGGAAGATATTGTCAAATTCCTACCTATAGGAGTTGTTCCATTTTGCACATCCCACAACAATGTATGAGAATGCTTATCTCTTTATCGCCTTATTAACAATGGACTTTAACTTTTCAATTTTTTGCTAATCTGATAGGTGGTAAATGGTGTCTCAGCATGGTTTTAATGTGTATTTCTCATATTATGCATAAAGTTTACACATTTCCATACATATAAACACCATTTGTATTATATGTATGTCTCTTCACATTTTCTGTGCTTTTCTTCTTGATTTCTGAGAGCTCTGAATAAATAGGGAGATGAAACTCTTTGTCTGTGATATGGATTGTAAATATTTTCACCAGTTTTTAATCTTTTACCCAGTTTGTATTTTTCCTTAGGGAACTGGTAAGGGAGAAAGTCTTCCTATTTCCTAAAGCTCTCCTTCAGGTCTCTCTTTCCTACTCAATATTTATTCATTCATTCAGAGGGATTCAACAGAATGTGGATAAAGGCAGTGAGTGGGAAAAAATAAAAACTTTTTCATGATCTTATATAACCCACTGAGTTGACATTCCATAATAAACCAGTTACCTTTACTTATACATTGTTATATTATGATATTTTACAATAGACACATATTATTTTGTAATTAGAAGAATCAATACAGTTGTCAATAGGAAGTGGGAAGCATTACAGACTGCTTATAAAATCCTGAAAAGTATAAAGTAAAAATAAAAATCATTCATTGACACTATTAATAGTATATTGCTTTCTAGCTTTTTCCCCTATGTATGTATCTTTATACCTGCTATATCATGAACATTTTCCTAGTCATTAAAAATAATCCCAAAACATCATTTTTCTTGAAGAATACTGCAATATATAGCTATATTATGATTTAGAAAACATTTCTGTTATTATAAAGTATCTTTTTCATCTTTGTAAAAATAGAAGAAATAACATGGTAATGTGTATCTCTCATGCATAATTCATCTGATTACTTCCTTAACCTAGATTCTTAGCTATGAAAGTTCTAAGTCAAGTGACATTGTCATTTGAAAGGCTTATGATATATGTTGCCAAACTATGTTCTAGAAAGGATGCTATCAAAGTACTGAGTGGAAATTTAATTCAGTGAAATACATTTACTAGAAAACAAGAAAGGTTGAAGATAAATAAGCTCTAACCACATAACTCAAGAAGCTAGAAAAAACTATAAACCTAAAAGAAGTAGAAAGATAGAATAAAGAATAAAATATTAATAAAATTAGAAAATAGCAATGTGTCCTGATTAGGAAAAATATATGTAAACTCACATCTAGATGCATTTAGTAAAATGGCAGAATACTTGTCTGCTTTTCAGGATTTTACAGGTGTGAAGAAGTCATCTTAAAAGCAATCAGAAAGAAAAGACAGACTGTCTCAAAGGAAATAATAATTAGACTAATAACAGACTTTTCTTTTTTTTTTCCAGACTTTTCAATAGCAGTACTAGAGGCAAGGAACTGCTGAGTAAAAATAAATGTCAATTTAGATCTCTATATCCAGCTATGCTATAATTCAAGAGTGAGAGAGAAGTAAAGAAATAAAGAATTTACTACTCTCAGCTGTACTTGCTAAAAAACTACTGAGGGATTCTTTTATTTTATTTATATAAGAAACATTATGTGGCAGGCACTATTTTAATCATTCTATAAATATTAATTCATTTGATCCTAATAACAACCCCACAAAGTAAATAATAATATCATCCCTATTTTACAGATGGAGAAATTGAAGCACAAAGAAATTAAGTTTAATTAATTTCTGCCTAAGGTCACATAGCTAAAGATCAACAAAGCTGAACATCAAACCCAGGGAGTCTAGCTGCAGAGTTGGTACCTTTAACCACCATACAAGCTGCCCCTGCTCTGGGAGGCTGAGGAAATGGAACTCAGAAGGAGAAAATGCAAGAAAAAGTGGTAAGAAATTGGCAAATGCGCAGGTTAATCCAAACTTTAATTGGTTATTTACAATAATAATAGTAATAAATTTAGGGGCATGTTAAAAACATAATGAAAATAAAACCATATACAACATGTAACATGTAAGAAGGAGAAGAAGAGTTAAAACATTCTGCTCCGTATCGTTAAGAAGGGGCATGACTCAGATATTGTTAAGTTATGTATGGTAACATAAAACAAAAAGATATAAAAATGTAACTACTAATCTTGCAGAGGACAAAAAACATCATCCAATGGAAGGAATGAAAGGAAAAAAAAGAAATAAACGAACCCCCCAAAACTAATCCAACAGATTTTTTTCAAGGATTTTTACAAACTTTTACTACAATAAGAATAAAGGGCTTTAACTAGCAAAGACAATATCTATAAAGCTATGATAGTCAAAATTGTGTTATTGGCACAGGAATATACAAATAATCTATTGAAAAGAACATCTATCTGCGATAGCTTAGAACACGAAAGAAGTTAAAATCCATCAGTTAGTTCTAAAATATCAGCATAAAAAATCTGAAAAATGTAATGTTTGGTAAACAAAGCAAATTGCAAAAAGATAACATACAATATTATCTCTACATAAAAATTTTAAACACTACGGACATATAGGTCATAAAAAAATGAAAACATACACAATAGTAATACACAGTAATTTAGGCATAATGCTCACCGCTGGGCAGAGTTAAGAGAAAATATAGAGCATAAGGCTTTAGCTGTATCTGTTTTTTTTTTTTCCTAAACAAAAATGATCTGAAGCTAATATGGCAAAAATTTTAACATCTACTTGATCTCAAAGGAGAGAAAATAATTGTTATATTTTCTAAATGTTTTTGTATGTCTGATATACTTTATACTTAAAATATTTTTAAATCTAAAAACAAAAAGAAAAAATAAAAGAGACAGAAAGGAAAAACAAAGAGGAAGGAAAAGAAACTAATATAAAACCTCTGAGTTGTTATGAGAATTTTATTAATATCTTCATTCAATGATATCTGAGTGCCTCCCATGTATCAGTTACCATTATAGTTCTCAGGGATACCAACCCTCTTTCCCAACTTGGACCAGTGATCCCTGGACTGCTCAACTGGCTGTCCCCCTAAAGAGCCCCAAAGCCTTTCTAATCATGGATATCCTTTTTCCCAAAATAGCTGCTTAGGGGGACATAGTAGCACACATTGCTTTGTGAAGGATTCAGTTGAAATATTGCAAACTCTCTCTCTTCCCAATGCACATTTAGTCATGACCTCTTCCTAACCTCCCCTGCCCCAGGTTTTCCCTCTTCATTGCCAGGCCCCCAGACTCTGTGTCCCGATTATGCTTCCCTAAGGGGATCAGCCCTATAATTGCCTTCATGTATGATCCTTCCTTCCATTGAAGGGATAATGGTCCCACCTAATTTGGGACACTTGGGGAAATGATGGGACATGGATTTGCCTTCCAAGGTCCCCCACAGCAGCTCTTCTATCTCTGGTCTCAACTGCCCCTGATGCCAATGGGGTCCATCTCCACCCACCACGGACCACACTCTGGTCAGCAGACTTCCAGGGAGAGTCCTGTATCGGGGGCCAATACACTTGCTAGAGAAGCCTCTGGGATTTCCACTCCTACCATCCCACAATCTAGCACTGTACTTTTCTTTTTATTCTTTCTAAACATTCTCTACGCTCTCAGATTTGCTTTCCTCTCCTTTAATTCCCTCCGTAAACCCTGACTCAGACCCCTTCTTTAGCTATCTCTTCTACAGACATCTATCCTAAAGATGCCTTAACATGGTGAGAGATATCCAGCTGCCTGGTGACATGTCAGGTAGGAAGACACTCAATTAGGACCAGGAGGCTTTCATCCTAGAAGGACATTTTGCCAGGTAATGGGTGTCATTCCCAGGAGGAAGACCTGTTAGTCATTGGTCCTGGATAACTCACTGTTTATGTCTAACATATGCCTCCTTGAGATGAAATATAAAATAAAAGAATAGCTACTGTTACCAGATTCTGGTAGAGTCAACCTTATGTGGTCAGTCTAGAGCCTCACACATAATCTCATTTAAGATATTCATGGAATTTTTCCCCAAATAATAGATACACATTTTATACTATGAGTTACTAAAGTGTTTTTATAGTTGACATAGTTTTTGGGGTATGGATTCTTAATTGAAGATAAGTATTTTTAAATTTACTACACTGACTTAATATCTTGAATATTTCTGATTAAGTCCATTAGCATATTCATTAGGTTAACAGGATTTCTCTCCTGCAGAGATTAACTCATGATGAAACTGGTAATCTGATTAAAATCTTTACCATAAATTTTCTTTAAAGGTTTTCAATGTGCAAACCTTGAAGCCCTTACCATACATATCACATGAATAAGGACTCTCTCCCACATGGATTCTCATTCAACAAGTATTTACTTGTGGCTACTTTCTCCTGTGTAGATTCTGTTAGAGAAAATCTGTGTTCTGAATAAAACTTTCACCACACTCAGCATATCTGAACATTTCTCTCCTGTGTAGACTTATTGATGAACTCAAGCCCTTACTACACTTATCCCATATAAATAGTTTTTCTTCCATGTGAATTCTTTGATAACCTTGAAGATATATGCTCTGAAAAGGCCCTTATCATGCACTGTCATATTTATGGAGTTTCTCTCCAGTTTCACTCTCTGGACAACGTGAAGATTAGAGCTATGATTGAAGTCTTTACCACACTCCTCACACTTAAAGTTTTCTCTCCCATGTGGACTTCATGATGAACATGAAAGTTTGCTTCTTAAGAGTCCCACATTTAAAGTTTCTCTTGTGTGGACTCCGATGCACTTGGAGATCTATGTTCCGACTGAAGCCCTTAGCACACTTACCACATTTGTGGAGTTTCTCTCCAGTGTGGACTCTCTGATGGATGCGAAGATTGGAGCTTTGATGGAAGCCTTAGCCACCCTCCTCACACTTAAAAGGTTCCTCTCCTGTGTGAAGCCTCTGTGTTATAACTGAAGCCTTTGCCACATACGAAAGGTTTCTCTCCGGTGTGGACTCTTTGATGGATGCAAAGATTGGAGCTCTGATTGAAGGCTTTTCCACACTCCTCACACTTAAAAGGTTCCTCTCCTGTGTGAACCCTCTGATGAATGTGAAGATTTGCATTATAACTGAAGCCTTTGCCACATGTATCATATATGAAAGGTTTCTCTCCAGTGTGAATTCTCTGATAGCGAAAATCTGTGCTCCAACTGAACCTCTTGCCACACTCAGCACAGTCATAAAGTTTCTTTCCTGCATGAAAAAGGGGATGCTTTGAGAATGAGAAAACATTTACAGGAATGAAAAATATGATTGTCAAACAAAAAAATCTTAACGGAGGGTGCAAGCAACAGGATATCAGACTGGAGAATGTGGAAAACTATGTTAGTCAACTAAAAGACCAACTTGAAGAGTTCTACCAGGACTCAGAAAAAAGAATTGAAAAAGTGAAATTATGAGAAAAATACTAAGTCATGAAGGACAGATCTAGATCTTATATACCTGTGAGAGATCCAGAAGGAGAGAACAAACAGAATAAATAATGAAAATGTACTTAATCTGAAAGAGAATTTGATTCTTTAGATTGAAAATAGTCCTCCAGTACTGTGTAGGAGTGCTAAAAAAAAAAAAAAAAAAAGGACAAACTAACACATGCAGACTCTGGATGAAATTTCTGAATTTCAAGGATCAAGAAAACATCTTATAAGCATACAAAATATTAAAAAACAAAGCAAGTTACTTCCTCAAAAAAGAGAATAGTATTGGCAGAAGACAATGGTACAATGTCTCCAGAGTCCTGAGGGTAAAAGATGATAGTCAAGAATCCTGAACCAAAAACAAACAAACAAACAAAAACCCTAAACTTAAAAGAGTGGGGAAGACCTACAAGGGCAGAAGGAAGATACCAAAGAAAAGCAAAGACAACCAAAATTAATCAAAATAAAAACTCATAAAAAGGGAAGACATGAAATATAAAAAGTAGAAATGAATAACGTTCCTCCTTTCCCTCGACCAAATTTCATGAAATACCAAGAGAAAACGTCCCTGAGCTAAAGGATTCAGAGACGGACAGGCTCAATGACTTACAAACATGACTACTGGGGGAGAAAATATCACACATCTAAGTATGTCCTAGTAAAATTTCAAAGTTCCAATGATAAACAGAAAAAAAGGAGAAACAATTCTAAATGTTTTCAGAGGGAGGGAAAAGAAAACAGGTAAAATAAGAAAATGAAATAAAATAAGAGGAAATGACTAAACGAATGAATCAGATTGGAATCAGCAATATCAGAAGCTTAAAAACAAAGATACAAGGGTTAGAACATTCTTGTGGAAAATGATTTTGAATCTAAAAGTCTCTACTTGGTCAAACTAGTAGACACCTGCAGTGACTCAAGTTTATCTGAAAATGGAAAACAAACCCAAGCAAAAGACAGATGTAAGATATAAGAAATTATAGAAAGAAAGGGCTTCCATAAACATTAAGGCTAATTTAATCTCTGAGAAAATAGAAGTACAATATAAAAATTAGTAACAATTATGATTTCAATAAAACACAGGATGTTGGAAGAGGGAAGTATATGTGTGAATGTATATCAAGGCTAAATGAGAGCATGTTAATGGCCTTGCCTTGTTATGAAGAATGGATGTAGTAAATACCAATTAACATTTGCCAGTGATAGTAAAACATAATTTAAAAAATATGTTATAATCTTAAAGATAACTAATGGAAGGATAAAAATAAGAGGTAGAATTTCCAAATAATAGAAGAAAGAAAGGAAAGAACAAGAATTCATTTATAATTCCAAATAATAAGGAGGAGGGTTAAACAGAATGCATAAAATAAGATGTCATGAATCAAACCAATGTGTCAATTATCAAAGTAATTTGTTATGGGCTAACATCTTAGAGACACCAAGATGAGGTTTAAAAAAACCCAGCCACAGTCAGCTTGCAAGAGACGAAGACATACCAAGTAAATGTGAACTAAATGAAAGCAGATGAGCAACATTAATATCTGACAAAGCAGAATTGAAGGCAAAACACATTAAATAGGACAAAAGGTATAATTTACTAGTAGAATATGACAATTATAAAGCAATTGTCAAATCCAAAATTACTGTATAAATCTTTCAAAAACTCTAGGCATCGCAAGCTATCAGGGAAATGCAAATCAAAACCACAATGAGATACTATCTCGCACATGTTAGAATAGCTATAATCAACAGGACAAGTAATAACAAATGTTGGAGAGGATGCAGAGAAAAAGGAACCCTCGTACACTGCTGGTGGGACTGCAAATTGGTACAGCCACTATGGAAAACAGTATGGAGGTTCCTCAAAAAACTAAAAATTGATCTACCATATGATCCAGAAATCCCTCTACTGGATATTCATCCCAAAGACTTGAAAACCTATATCCGAAAAGATATTTGCACACCAATGTTCATAGCAGCATTATTCACAGTGGCCAGGACATGAAAGCAACCAAAGTGTCCTACAATAGATGATTGTTTAAAGAAGCTGTGGTACATATATACAATGGAATATTACTCAGCCATAAGAAGAGATGAAATACTGACATTTGCGACAACCTGGATGGACATCGAGATAATCATGCTAAGTGAAATAAACCAGACTGAAAAAGTTGAAAATCACATGATATCACTTATATGTGGGATATAAACCTAAAAGCAACAAATGAACAGAACAGAGACTCATAGACATGGACTATAGACTAGTGGTTACCAGAGGGGAGGAGGTAGGAGAGGAGGGGGGTGGTAGATGGGGTAAAGTGGGTCAAACATGTGGTGAAAGAAAGAAATCTAACTATGGGAGGTGAACAGACAGTGTAAATATAAATATATATACCTCACTGTTAAAGTGTACAGCTGAAACTTATTGGATTTCATTAACCAATGTCACCATAAAAAAAATTAATTAAAAAAAAGCCCCTAGGCAGATATAGCAATAGGAATGTTAACTGCAACATAATATTGCCTACTGGAATTGTCTAAATGATCATCAAGAAAAGACTAGTTAAATGAATTAACTAGTCTCTTAACCTCATCTTTTTTTAAAAGTGAGACTGTGGAATAGTGTACAGTCCCGCTTTTAAAAAAGGATGATGAGGTTAAGAGGGAAAAAAGGATGAGGTAGATCTGAATACACTGATGTGGACTCATGTCCATGATGAACCAATGACTAAAAAAAAGAGGTTACAGAATGGATAGAAAAACAAGTGTCTGTGTCTCAGTTTCTGTGTCTATAAAATGGGGATGTTGTTGATATCCATTTATCTCACAAGGTTTTTGTGAAGAGTGAATTGATTAATTCCAGTGAAGTATTTTGAATAGTGGCTGCCATACTTCCATCGTGGGGAAACAGTGTTTAAAACCTTAAAATCTTTATTCACTTTGACATAACAATTCTACTTCTGGAAAGTTGTTTTAATAATCAGACAAATGTACAGTATCATAGATTGAAGCACTGCTTAGCAACAAAACAAGTGGAAAGAAGGCATACATTCAACATGCTATGGTCTGAATGTTTGTGTCCCCCACAAATTCATACTTTGAAAACCTAATGCCCTAGGTGATATTAGGAGGTGGAGCCTTTTGGAAGTGATTAGGTCATGAGGGTGAAGCCCTCATAGATGGAATTAGTGCCCTTATAAAAGAGGCCTTACGGGCTTCACAAGCCCCTCCCACTATGGAAGGATACAAGGAGCAGTCTGCCACCCCAAAGAGGGCCCTCACCTGGCCGTGCTGGCACCTTGATCTCAGATTTCTAGACTCCAGTACCATGAGAAATAAATTTCTGTTATTTATAAGCCTCCCAGTCTGTGGTACTTTGTAAAAGCGAACCAAATGGACTGAAACAATAGTGAATTGTTTACAGAATGTTCTTCTCCCAGATATGGTCAGTGCTTGCTCTCTCACTTCCTTCAGATTCCTGACCCAACGTCACCTCATCGGAGAGGCCTTCCCTGATCACACTCCACCCTACCATTAACTCCACCTTTCCTTGCCCCGTTTCAGAGCACTTATCACCATCTGACACACATATATTTGTGTTTCTTTATTGTCTCTCTCCCCAGTGTAAGTACTGCATTGGTGGGACTTTGTTTTATTCACTGCTGTATCCCTAGGATCTAGAACAGTACCCATTATATTTAATTGAATTAATAAATGTTTGGATTTTCAAGGTATTTTCATACAATGGAATACTACACAACTATTAAAATGGAAAGGGGTTACTGGATGGGCTTTGGGGAGTTGATGAACTTCCCCCCCCCAAAAAAATATATATAACTTTGTATGTGTGTACTTCATTTAACTTTCAGGGGTAAAATCTGTGTGAATCTCTTCTAAAAGCAATTGGTATATCAGAAAAGATAAAAGATAGAAAGATGGGCACAATATATTAAGTGTAAAGTGCAGGTTAGAAAAGTATGCATTGTATAACCCCATTTTGTATAAATACATATTTATATATGTGTGTTTATATATATTATGTATCAGAAATAATAAAAGTATATACACCAAATCTTACGAGATATTTTCTCTGGTTTGTGGGTTTGATTGTTTTTAACTCCAGCCCTTTACTTTGGTATTTTGTTTTAGCTGCAGTGTTGTTTTAATAGACTTTATTTCTTAGAGCATTTTAGGGTCATAGCAAAATTGAGCAGAAAATACAGAGTTCCTTTATACCCCCTGTCCATGTCCCACTCCGGAAGTCTCTCCTCCATCAATATCTGGTAACAGAGTAGAACATTTGTTATAATCGATGAACCTACATACGTTATCATCCAAAGTCCATAATTTACATTAGGGTTCATTCTTGGTGTTGTACATTCTATGGGTTTTGACAAATGTATAATGACATGTATCTACTATTATAGTATCATACAAAATAGTTTCAGTGTCCTAAAAATCCTGTGTTCTGCCTATTCATCCCCCCTCCCCTCTAATCCCTAGCAACAACTGATCTTTTTATTGTCTCCATTGTTTTGCCTTTTCTAGAATATCATATAGTTGGAATCGTACAATAGCCTTTTCAGACTGGCTTCTTTCCCTTATTAATATGTATTTAAATTTCTTCCATTTTTCATGGCTTGATAGCTCATTTCTTCTTAGCAATCAATAATATTCCATTTTTAATGGAATATATTTAAAAATAAAATGTAGAATAAAATTTCATTAATCATCTCTTTTCTTTCTGAGGAAAACATTTTTCCAAATCCAATTTTTCCAATTTTATTTACATTTAAGATGATAAAGTCAACAATTCACAAACCTCATTAAACTTTCACCAATTTTATATGCAGTCATTTGTAGGTGTATGTGTACTTAGTTCTATGCAATTTTATTACATGTGTAGATGTGTAACTACCACAGTCAAGATACAGAACTGTTTGATCACAAAGATCCCTTGTGTTATTTTTATAGCGAGACCCATTTCACTTCCTACTTCTCGCATCCTTAATCCCTGGCAACCACTAATCTGTTCTGCATCTCTGTAATTCTGTCATTTCAATGTTATATAAATAAAATCACATAGTATATAATATTTTGAGAATTTTTTTTTTTTTAAGCCTATAGCATCTGGTATTTCTAGGTGGTCTCGCATCCAAGTACTAACCACACCTGACTCTGCTTAGCTTCTTATATCAGACGAAATTGGGCACATTCATGGCTGTAGATGAATGACTTTTTTTTAACTTAACACAATTGACTTCAGATGTATCCAAGCTTTCGTGTGAATTGTTTGTTCCTTTTTTCTACTAAGTAGTATTCCATAGCATGGATGTACCACAGTTTAACCATTCACCAACTGAAGGACACTGATATGGGAAAGTTTTGATTTGACTTAGTGCTTTAAGAACCAGAGTGATTGCCATATGGAAAATAGGTTGGGATAAGGGGAAGAAGGAGGGAAGACCAGGTAAGAGGCTATTCAATAATGCGAGAGGGGATGGTTGATTAGATTAGGGCAATAACAGTGGAGGTGGTGAGGAGTGATTACATTCTGGATATAATTTGAAAGTAGAGCTGCCAAATTTGCTAATGAATGGATTTGAGAGGGAAAAAGGAGTCAGAGATGACTCCAAGGTTTTTAGCCTAAGCAACTTGAAGAGTATTTACATTTTTTAGACATAATGTATTTGCACACTTAATAGACAACAGCATAGTGTAAACATAACTTTCATATGTACTGGGAAACCAAACAATTTCATGTGACACCGTTTATTGTGATATTTGCTTTATTGGTGTGGTCTGGATCCGAAAAGTGCTATATCTCTAAGGTATGCCTATATCTATTACTCAAAGAGATTCCACACAAATTTTCTCAATTACTGATGGATCAAGCAAACAAAAATAAATCAGCAAATATACAGAAATTCTGAACAAGTCAGAGCTTATGGACACCTATAGAAGTTGGCACCTACCATCAGAGAATATACATTCTGCTCAAGCACACATCAAACACTGTAAACACTGATCATATACTAGGCCATAAAGCACTTATCAACATCAACAACAAAGACTTGAAAGAGGTATGAAAGTTCTCCATACACTCAAATCTTCTCTTTAAGAAATAAAAGCTCACCTCCTTCAAAAAGTCTTCCTCAATCACCCCAGGGCACACTGATTTTTTACCTATCCTCTAGCACAGACACGACTGAGGACTGCGGTCCTCAAACTGGCACTTAAGAATGGCTTCTTTTAATTTTATTTAATGTATATGCGAGTAGTAATAACTATTTTATAACATGTGTATATTAATCTCTTCCCAAAGAAATCACACTGTCAACGCTGAGCTGATGGAGAAGGGAAGGTTTCAGTGGCAAGATGCCCAGTTGGAAGAACGCACGAGGGGCCGACATGAGAATGAAAGGGCAGGTGCCAACTTTATGGAGAGGAATGCGCTTCTACTGCGGGGAGAGCACTTCTATTGGGGGCACAGGTTTCTGGGGGGAACACGTTTCTGCGGGGAATACGCTTCTGTGAGGAACACGCTTCTGCCCCGTTAGGGGACCACATGGGCTTTATATATGTCAGGGAACAATAGTGGCATTCTGCCACACATGCGTGATACAATAAGCTAAATCATGCTTATATATGTTAGGTGCCCTACTACACTAATGTAACATTCTAAATCTGGGGTCCTATTCCTAGCCGCGAGCCTGGATCACACCCAGACCTGGAACCAGCCAGGCCTGGGGCCCACACACACACCTTGAAGTAAGAATTATATCTAAGTCAATTTGTTTTGTTCTTACAAATGAGCATGGAGCAGTCATGACTAAGTGGACAAATGAATGAGCAACGTGCTAGGTAGAGAAGAGATCAAACTTGAGGGCACCAGACAAGAAAGGAGTATTCCCTTTGGAGTCTTTCATTTCACAGATTAGGTCCAGCCCTCCAGAAGTGAATAATTTAGGCTCAGTCCCTGGATGAGAGGACTTGTCCATTGACAACACATACAGCAGAAGCAACACATGAAGAGATGAATCCTGGCTCCACCAATTAACAGCTTGGCGAACTTGACAAGTTTCTAAACCTCAATGAGCCAGCTGCTACATCTGTAAGTGGGAATATCCATTTCTCACAATTGTTCTGAGAGATAAGTCAATGTTGACTGTATCTAGCATGCAGTAAGTACTCCATACATGTTCGTTTCCTTTTTTCCTAGGGAAGAAAGAGGAACTTATCTTTTTCTTCAAAAGTACCACATTCTAGACTGAAAAAAAGAAAACTGCTCCTCACCTGGCAATTAGTCATATCTTCTTCCTCCTGGGCAAAAGACGAATCTTCAGGAGAAAGGAGCCATGACGAAAGGAGCAAGAAGAAAGGAGACTCGCAGCTCCCAGAGCAACCGGCTGGAACAAGAGTTCAGCGTTGCTCGAACCATTCCCTCAACACCAATGCCCTATGCTTTCTCTTGTCCACCCTACACAGATCGTCCAGGTAAGTCCTCTTCCCTCTATTCTGAGTCAAAACCTCTATGGACTCTCCCTGTTCCCTGAAAGTGGTCACTCGACCTAAGCCTTGGTAAGTGACTTCTGCAGCTCCAGCAGCTCCGTAACCCCTTCCTCTGCCAGACTCCAGCGTTGGCTCAGTAGTTTTGGCGGGAGGCCGCAGGCACAGGTGTGTCCTCTCAAGGTGGGTTCCAGCTGCCTGTGGGGCTGCAGCCTCCATTCGTAACAGCATGGCTTGTGCTTATAGGCTCAGGAACACCTTTTCCTTGGCTGGCATCTTTCTGCTAGACTACAAGTCTCTGTACCCTCAGCGAGAGTCCCACAGTCGGAAACCCAGCCGGGTTCAGAGTTACACAAAGCACCTCCTTGGATACAGACCTGGAGGAACCCAGGCTAGGGACCTCTGGACACCGAGACTGCAACACTTGAGGGAGAAACCTGAGGCACCAAAAGGTGGAAATATCGGCACAAACTGCTCTGTGAGGAGAGATCTGCGGCTGACCCGCACTGCCGCCACCCCGAGATCGCGGCTGAGATCTAAGGCCACTCACAGGCGGGATCAGCGGGGCACAAGGCTGCGGAGCTAAGGCTGGAGTCTGAAGGAGAAAGGGATCCTGGAGCTACACGAACGGCAGATTCCTAATGCTCTCGGCTGAGGTGAGCAAAGCTGGGTGAAGAGACTGCTTTAGGGAACTTGGAAGAATCCGACCCTCCCTAACCAAGCTCAGGAGCCACTCTTTTTGGACCATAGCTCCTGAGACCCCTGATTTGGGGCTTCAAGTAGCCCAATCCCACCCCAACTCTGGCCCTTTGATCTCCATCTGCCCACTGACCCAGCGTACCTTTCTTACGCCCAGTCCTGCGAGAGAGTAGCTGCTGGCTCTGCGAAGACCCGCCCACATCTACCTGCGCGGCGCCCACCCACGGGGCCAACCCCGCCGCCGGGTCGTAATGCGCCTGCGCAGAGAGCCCGCGGCGCCTCCCACAAGACCCCACGGCACGAGTTCAGTCACGCCGGCCGCACCGCAGTGACCTGTCCAACCCCTGGGTGCAGGCGCTGCCCTATCCTTCATGCTGTCGCGTGTGGAAATTCCCCTTTCAGCCTTGCTATGGGGTAGAAAAATCACTTTTTAATTTTAATTCCTAGGATCCTACAATGGGAGTGCAGACGGCCTCCCTTTTTCCGATAAGAAGCTCCCAATGGGGCGAGCCGAGCCAGGGCGAGCCCTCCTTGGACTAATCCTTCCTCTTGCCCTTCTTAGTCTAGCTCCTAAGCGATTTAAGCTAAGGTAAAGGGACTGGCGTCTCCTATTTTGCTAGTAGTCCCCTCTGAAATGTCACCGCACTGGCTTCCACTAACCTGCACCTCTGGGTGGGCAGGCAGGCGTTCTAAGACAAGGTCGCGAGGGGCAGGTGTATGAGGCTCTCCCTCCCGCACGGTCCTCGGATGGGGAGCTCCACCCTCCTGTGACCTCTTCCAACTCTCTGAGTCAGTTCCCCGCCCCCAGCTAGTATACTTAATACGGTGTCCACTTGGCCGTCATATTGACTGCTTTGCTGTTTTCATATGGGCTTCCAAGCCCCTTTTTGCAAGTAGCCCCAATCTCCATGGAGGAATCTCTTGGAATCATTCTCATTTGATTTTTGGAGAGAAATGTCACATGTAGAAAACCGTAAAGATTACGCACACACACACACACACACACACACGCACACACACCTGCTAGAACTAAAAAATTCAGCAAAGTTGCAGGACACAAAATCAACATACAGAAATCAATTATTTCCTATACACTAAAAATGACCAATCCAAAAAAATAAAAATAAAAAAAATTAAGGAAGCAATCCTATTTACAATAGCATCAAAAAGAATAAAATACTTTGGAATAAACTTAAACCAAGGCAGTGAAAGACTTGTACAAGGACTACAAAACTACAAAACACTGCTGAAAGAAATTAGACACAAATAAATAGAAAGACATCATGTGTTCAAGGACTGGAAGGCTTAATACTCCTAATACTATTAAAATGTCCATACTATACAAAGCAATCTATAGATTCAACACAATCACTATAAAAAAATCCCAATAGCATTTTTTTGCAGAAATAGAAAAAAAATTCAAAAATTCATATGGAACCGCAAAGGACTCTAAATAGCCAAAACAATTTTGGAAAAGAACTGGAGGCCTCACGCTTCCTGATTTCAAACTGTACTGCAAAGCCACAGTAATGAAAACAATATGGTACTAGCATACAAATCGACATATAGACCAACAAAACAAAATAGAACCCGGAAAGAAACCAATTCACATGAAGTCTTCAACATGGGTGCCAGGACTACACAATGGGAAAAGGATAGGCTCTTCAACAAATAGTGCTGGGAAAATGGGATATCCACATATAAAAGAATGAAATTGGACCCTATCTTATACCAAACACAAAAATTAACTAAAAATGGATTAAAGACTTAAATGTATGACCTGAAATTAGAAAACATGAAACCAATTCACATGAAGTCTTCAACATGGGTGCCAGGACTACACAATGGGAAAAGGATAGGCTCTTCAACAAATAGTGCTGGGAAAATGGGATATCCACATATAAAAGAATGAAATTGGACCCTATCTTATACCAAACACAAAAATTAACTAAAAATGGATTAAAGACTTAAACGTAAGACCTGAAATTAGAAAACAGAGGAGAAAGCTTCATAACATTGGATATGACACTAAAAGCACAGGCAACAAAAGCAAAAACAGACGACTGGCACTACATCAAACTAAAGAGCTTCTGTACAGCAAAGGAAAAAATCAAGAGTGAAAGGCAACCTACAGAATGGGAAAAAAATATTTTTAAAATATATGTTGGATAAGGGATTAATATCCAAAATATAGAAGGAACCCCTACAACTCAATAGCAAAAAAAAAAAAAACTCAATTAAAAAATTGGCAAAGAATTTGAATAGACATTTCTCCAAAGGAAACATACAAACGAGTAACAGGTATATGAAAAGATGCTTGACATCACTAATCCTCAGGGGAAAATACTTTGGAATAAAAATAAGATACCACCTCATACCTGTTAGGATGTCTATTACCAAAAACAAAAGTAAACAAAACAGAAAATAACATGTGTTGACAAAAATGTAGAGAAATTGAAACCATCATATTTTCATGGGAATGAAAAATGGAACAGCCGCTATGGAAAAAGAGAATGGAGATTCCTCAGAAAGATAAAAACTAAAACCACCATATGATCTAGAAAACCCACTTCTGCGTATCTATCAACAACAACAAAAACTGAAAACAGGATTTCAAAGAGATATTTTCACTCCCATATTCATTGCAGCATTATTCACAACAGCCAAGAGTTATAAACAATTTAAATGTAACAGACAGATAAATAAAGAAAAAGTGGTATGTACGTATTTTTAAAAAGAAGAAAATCCTGACATACACTACAACATGGATAAACCTTAAGAACTTTAGGCTAGGTGGAATAAGCCAGTCACAGAAAGACAAATACTGCATGATTCCACTAATATGAGGTATTTAAATACACAAACTCATAGGAGCAGAAAGCAGAATGGTGGTTGCCAGGGTCTGGAGGGAGTGGGAAATGAGAAGCTGCTGTTCAGTGGGTATGGAATTTCAGTCATATGAAATGAAAAAGTTCTAGATGTGCTGTATGACAATGTGCATATAGCTAACGATACTGTATTTCACACACACAAATAAATCTATAAGGAAAACTTAACATTCAGTTTTTTTTTTCACACACACACACACACACACACACACACACACACGTCTCTTGTTTCAGCTCTAGTTTCCCATTCTGGAAAACTAACAATAATGAAAACAATTAGCTTTTTCTATTTTTGACTTTCTTACTTGTGAAAGATGGTGAAATAGGTGCAAAGTAAAGTGATAACAATGACAAAGGACGTTAAATAGGACTCTTAACGAGGACGCAAAATGAGTCCCTGTTAAGATCTTGGAGAAATCAAGGTCTATAGCACCTAAAAATGAAATTGCCCCGTTAGGATTCTCCCTAGTCTCCTCCATACATTTCCATTTCTCCTTACTCATCTTGCACACAATGACTAAATGAATTGTCAAAACTTTAACTCCCTTTTATCTACAGGCACATTCCTATATCCTCTGCCTCCAACCCCACCCAAACCACAGTTGAGCCATATTTGTAGAAAGTTTTCCAACTCTACTTCTAGCTATGAATCATTCTCTAATACCTACAAATACCCAGGAACACAAAGACCAGACAATAAGTTCTTTTTGCTTCTATCATCAGTTATTTCTAGCAAGGTTTCTCGATATGAATTTGTCCTGACCATTAATTCTGCTTTTTATAATTCCTTTCAACCTACCAAATATATTTATTAGCCTCCAGAACTCTGCTTTGATCCTGATACCACACTCTTCAAGTCAAATTTCACATTCTGGTTTCCATACTTACAGCTTCCAAACTGTGGGGACCTGAAACACAAGATTCCTAGTCTTTATCAGCCTTTGTTTTTATATATTTTGTGGTTAAGAAAGTGAATTCTGACTACTGTTACCAAAATTGCCCGTGATGTCCAATGCAACATCATCATTGCCAGGCTCAATGCTAAGTCCATTGATACAAAAAACACTAGTGAAAATGAGGGAGAAGACAATCCTTTATTATTTTTGAAATTTCCTTCCATCGAGAGAGACTCTTATTAATGCAACACATGAAGTCCTACCTCATTCCTTATTCCTCAAATCCACACGATCTGACTATACTCTAAGGAAAAGATCTGTGATCATGTTGATGAAGGAAAGCAAATGAAGATTTTAGAAATTAAGGGTACAAAGCAAGGACCCAGACGAAGCCGGCAGTGCGAGAAGCCACAGTAGAGAAGAGACATTCCTTTGCACCAGAGTTGAGCAAAGAGGAACAGCAGCTATGTGGGGACAGTGAAAGTGAAAGTGTCATTCGGGGATCTGATGATGTTATGTCAAATATACCTAGTCACTTCCAAAAGTGTGTGGCTTTTAAGAGATGCTTCTTGCAAAGTATCTCAAAGGTGCCTGTCCCTCACTGACAGACTGGGATCTCAATTCCCAAGGCTCCCATCTACCTGGTTTCTCTCACTCACCTGGATGGCTCCAATGTGGGTTCTCTCCCTCCACCATCTGTGGTTCTTGCCCTTGCTCTACCTTGAAGATCACTTTTGTTTTGGTAACCGGACCTCCTGTTCATGGGGAACAACACAAACTGGAAACAAGGTGCTA
>NW_006429634.1:690181-708358 GCF_000325575.1 Pteropus alecto | reverse complement strand
CTGACCCCCAAAAGGGATTAAGAATCTTTGATCACTAAAATTCAGGGACAAACTTACTAAAGCTTCAGAATGTTCACAGCTTTCACGGGTCTTCAAGGAAGGGCACTATTAACACATTCTGAGTTACACTGAAAAGTTACCACCCACTGTCCTTACCCACTAAGATGAGGTTTCTAAAGTTCTCCAACATCACATCCCAATACGAGGTTCTCTGATCACAGTCAAGCAGTTGCCACTCCTCTGGGGTGAAGTCCAGAGCCACATCCCGGAATGTCACTGATCTCTGCATCAGCACATTGATCTTCAACCTCTAGTGAGCACTACTGGGGGACGTGGAGGGAATTCAGAGTGATTCCTCAGATTATGTTCATTGTTTAGAATTTGCAATAAATTTTATAGGATAACTAAAAACTTCTATGTACTTGATTCAGAATTAAAATATGTGAGAACAAAATCATATTAAAACTCACCCACTATATACATATGTATAGTGTACACAGATACATATACACATATATATATGTATATATATATATACATAAGTCCATTAATACAAAAAACATATATATATGTATATATATATATACATATATATATATGCATATATATGGAGAAGGGAAAGAAGGTAAAAGGGAGAGAGCAAGAGAAAGAGAGAAAATATTAAGTTCACAGGGCATTGCTTTGGCTTCACATATTCTGCTTATACAAAGGGACACCAAAAAATGGTAATAGGACAAGTGCTGCTGCATTTATAAAAAATCTCCTATATAACTCATCAAATTTTTTCTTTCATAATAAGTGCCAAAAAAGCCTTTATCTATAAAATTATTATACCTATTTTCTCAGACTAGACCAATAATTTCACCGATTGTGTATTTCATGATGACTACCAAGATTGAACACAAATTTGCATTTCAACATTCAGATTGTGTGTAGACCCTGTGACCTCCAAATCTATTTCATAACTTTCTGTTCAATCTAAATCTTTCCTGTTTATAGTCTTATCCATTAATACTTTTCCACTTTAATATATGGGTACTTATGAGTCACTGCAAATTCACTGGAAAAGAAAGTGGAATATGGATGAATAGATGGATGCATAGATGGATGCCTGGCCTGGAAATTGGTCATTTTCCAATGCTCATGGGAAAGGATACAGATCTATGAAAACTAGAGTGGGGGAGTTCCCTGCCTTTCTAGCCTAGAAATAAGTACCCATTTGCTATAGAAAACACCATTGGTGGAAGAATGACCTTTCAAACAAGTCAGAAAAGTCCATGTTCTGGAAAGAGCAACTTGTCCACTTTTAATTCTGACATGATCATCCATCTATCTATGTAAATCTATACATTTACAAGTATACATATGAAATTTAAACCAAGGTCTCTAAGACCCTACACCATCTTGGTCCCGCCTCTTCTAACCTCATTTACTTCAATCCTTCAATCGCTCTCCTAGAGCTTGCTCCTACCAGCCATTCAGCTTTATTGCTGACACTCCAAAATACCAAGGTTGATTACTCAGGATCTCTGTACCTTTTTTTCTGAATGAACTATTCTTTACCAGAAAAAAAAAAAAAAAACACAGACATTGTATGGCTCACTGTAAATTTCCTTAGGTGTCTGCTTACCTGTCACTCACCAGTGAGGCTCTTCTTGACCATCTCATACAAAAGAGCCTTCCTCACTGTCACCATCATTCTGTACGCCCTTACTATGCCTTTATTTTTCTCCATAGCACCTGCCACTAAATGACAGACTATGTAATCTATTTGGTTTTTGTTTATCTCCCTACACACCCACACACACACACACACACGCATATACACACACACAAAACCATACTCGGATTTGCTCATTGTGGTCCATAAAGCACCATAACAGTATTTGGTCAACAATAGACACTCAGGGTTAAATGGATAGATGACTCTCTTTTATTGTTCGCTCTTTCCTGTTACACATTTTCACAGAAACTTATGAAGCAACTTTGGCCCAATGAACTGTGATGCAGGAAAAAGAACAATAGCCTGAGAATTGAAGACTGGATTTTAGGCCTGATTTAGACATTAACAAGGTGTGAGATTCTAGGCCCTCAATTGCCATCTCAGGGCTAGTTTTAGTGTTTTTTTTTTTTTTTTTAATGAGAGTTTATTTGAGCCAAAATGACAACATGTGCCAGGAGCAAGATCTCAAATTCTCCCTTTATTCCTCCTTAAAGTAAGAAGCAGAACTAAAGGACCCCTAAAAGTCCTTCTAGCACTACCAATCTGTGATTACTCTGTAAACTATTTCTGCATTTAGGTAGGGGAAGAGAGGGAATCAGTATAATCTCAAAGGCCAAATATGATAACTGAAATAGTATGGAGCCAGCCAATCTTAAAAGAACCAATGGGGAATGAAGGGAATGCACTGGTGTGAATGTGTATTTGTGAGAGCCGAGGAGAAACGGACAAAGAGAGAGTATGTGTTTAGGAAAGAAGTAGAATTCCTCCTGTAGCAGCTCCTGGGTCCTCCTTTCTTGACCATATCTTTATTCTCCTCCCATGAGTTTCCTTTTCCTGTGGAGCCTGACCACATAAACCCACACTCTCCATTCTTCTATAACTCTCACCTCTTTCTCAAACATTTGGAACACCTCATGGGCACAGCCCTTGATGGCACCTACATGTAATGCCATGAGTCAAGCCCTACTATCATTAGACAGGAGAAACAAAAGTTGATTCCTGTCTCTACTGAAGGAGGGTAAAAAGTCACAGGTCGGGAGAGCCTCTTCCCAGGATTAATCTCTTTACCCTTTCCTTTCTCCTAGAAGAGATGAACTGGATGATAGAGAAGCGACACTATTTCAACTGGTATTCTGTGAACTCACCATCATCTAAAGCCCTCGGTTGGCCTTTTGTAGATTTTAACCACAGCTGCTGGAAGCTGAGACAGGCAGGAATATGCAAGAGGGACTCACAGTTTCAATTACACAGCCTTTCTGCAGAGACACCAACAGTTCCCTCAGAAACAATGATCTCAAGTTGAAATTCACTTAGCATTCACTCCTCAGAAACGAGAATACAAACTAACTTTTTGTTTTAGGCAGACTACTATGTTGCAAAAAGGATGAAGTTTCGGGTAAAATTCCAAGGAGTTTGAATACTATTGTCTCCACTTACTAGCTGTGTGATTTGAAACTATAACTTCTTCACATCTCTGTAAAACTATGAGGATACTTATATAACAGAGTAACTCTGATAAATGTCATACTCTTTCAAAAGTGTTTAATAGTGCCTGGCACTGGATATGTTGATTCTCCTCTCACCGCCTCCTTGAAGGGGTTTACTGCCATCTGCGGGCCTAAAGGCTCCTAGAATGAGGTACAGTGAGGTACACCCGCATGGGTTCCCTACGCAGCACACGCTACTTACAACACAGCAACGCAGACTGGCCCTTCTTTACCCAGTTCTTTGAGCCAAATGTCCCTGCAGATAGGGATTACCTACAATTTTACTTCCTTAATATGAACCATCAAGCTGGTCTTTGCTCTTCACCTGTCCCTCAGGTACTTCGGGGTCACCGGCCTTTAGTACCAAAACACAGCCAAGCTACGCATAACACGGCCTGATCACCCCACTGCGAATGTAGGAAGCAGTGATTCGCTCAGATTTCCCAGAGTCCTTCGAAGAAACCATCGGAGACTACATTTTCCATAAGGCTCGTGGAACTTAGGTCTGGAAGGTATCAGAGGTTTCCTCTTCACCCAGCAGAGATTTCTAGAGCTTGAGCTTCGTTCATGGAGAGCTCTGGTCATATTGAAAAGAAATGTGTACGTAAGTTTTACATATTAATATAGACATGATATATAGAAAACATATGCCATACAGATATGGCAAATAGAAAACAATAACTTATTAAAAGGAAAATATATCATGACCAAGTATGCTTTCTTCATTTTATTTTTAAAAAGAATTAAACTTATTTTAGTAATATGGAAATAACATAAGCATATTGTAACTAAATCATTTTTAAACATAGATTATGCAAATTATGTATTAGATCCGTGTCAAAAAGGTTTTTTGTTTCAAACAGCCCAGTTATGGGTATGTTTCAAAGTTTTATTACAATCTTGTTGCAAGGGAGCAGCAAGAGCTCAACTTCAAGTTTCACTCAGGGAAAAGACTTTATATAGGAAAAGAGAAGGTGGACAACTACTTTCTAGAACAAGACTTAATCCCATTAAAGTCATTTTAAAATTGCTTATCAGGAATAATTTTTCCAGAAAGAAGTCATGAATCATAGTATGAAAAAATTTTTTTTCCTATACCAGGTTTGGGACAATTTCTCTTTATAGGGTTCTTCAGACCTTTCTCTCCCTATCCCACCCCCTGCCCTTTTTTTTTAAAAAAATGTGTATACTGTGAGGCCTATTATAAGCATATATCTAACATTCATTCAACTAAAACATGTTGATTTAATTTCTATGTTTGGATGGAGCTGAGCATAGTTTTGGTTTTCTTCTTGCCAAAATTTTATACAGCCTAGGCAATGGAGGTCAGTGACAAAAGCTAAGTGAGTTTATATTTGTCCAGTACTGGAAATATATTTTAATTCATTCTGTATTCCTTCTTACACTTATGGAAGGGAGCTAACAAATTACTTATGGGACATATTATATGCTTCCTGATATATTACAATTAAAATTCTTGTTTTAGTCCCTTATTCCTATAGCAGACCACTGCACACTTCTCGCTACCTTGACCTGCAGAGCTGTTCTCTCAAGGGGACTTCACATCATCCTGGCAACAGTGGAAACTTCTACTCCCTCCTAATATGTGTCCTTTAGTTTTAAGTATTTTGGAGTTTCTCACATGAGAGGCATGGGAAGGGGAGATAGGATGCAAATGGTGAGCATTAAGTAGGCAAAATGAGGATTTCATGTAGGAAATGAGAAATCTGCTGAGCTGAAGAAAAGGAAAGTCCTGTGACTATAAATACCTAAAGAATTCCCTGTGTGGCTGGTAAACAGACAATTCCAAAAGTTTCCAGAAACTCTGGAATGACTGCAAAAGTGAAAGTAGCATGAAGCCCCCTAATATAACTTGGAAAATGTTAAAGAAAAAAGATATTCAATGACACTTATTAAAGATGGCAAGGCAGACCTTATTCAGGACTATCATAAGAGATACAGGGACCACAGCAATGAGATTTTAGTAGAGGAGAAAATATTGAGCTCAAATCCAAATACAGCATGGACAAGTGGGAATTTATAGCCAAGGAGTAGGGTGAGGGTCAGTGGATGGAAAATTAATAAGAGGAAACACCAGGAGTAAGAGGGGAGGTGGGGTTCTGATTAAATCTACCTAACAGGATTCTTGCTGAAGATAGGCCAGGGTGATAAGACATCACCTGAAGGGTGGTGAGGATGAGTAATTCATCAGATATCAAGGGTGGGAGTTCTGCATAAAATGCTTTAGCAGGGTTCCTACGGAAAACTAAATTTTACAAGGAAGTGCACAGATGGGCCTAGGACTAAAGTTTGGTCAAAGAATATTTGTCAGTAGACAAGATTTAATTTAGATCCTTAAGTTCTAGTATGCTTGTTCAAAAAAGCACTACCATTCATTTATAATCACTACTCAACATTACTTTTCAAAAAATGGCTAATGAAAGAAAACCAATGCAACGTAGCTGTAACAGAGTTTAAACTTAAAGGTAAGAGGCTTGATTTCTGAATTTAGGTTCAAGCTGTTTTAGCGTCACCCTAGAAAAGTCATAAAGGTTTTTTGACATTATCAAGAAATACTGTGGATGGCAATAAAAACTTTAAATAATGGATGGGTCATCCTTTAAAGAACTATGTGGAATTTACAAACTGTCACATTTCAGAGCAAAGCTGCTAAGCAGAAAAATTTGCTCTTTTCACCTTAGTTAATGCTGTCTGTGCTGTCACATGTAGAAAATTCCAGGCACCCCTAGGAGCTAAACTTGTATTAACTTCTTACAAAAAACACAAAAATCAGACCCAAAAACTAGCTCCTCGAAGGTTGCAAGATATCATGACACCCTACTTTATTAAAATCAAATACAGACACCTCAGTTAAATACTATTTGAACTGCGCTTACATCTTATGTAGATACACCAATGAAAAAGAACAGGAATGTTTGAGTGTAAATGTTTTAATTACATACTTATTTAAATACTTCTTTCCCTGAACTGAATGCTTATTGCACTACAGAATACAATTGCTTTTTCCCTCTCAATTGGTATCTTGTTAAATTTTTTGTTTTGGTGTTTACATACATAGGAAAGTATCTTTATAACAAGTTTTATAATTAAAGAGGAGACACTAATTCAGTAACACTGCCATGCCCATTAAAAGTGCCAGCGAATGGGAGAAAATATTACTGAAATTCATACTAGATATCAAAACACATTTTTTTCACTTGTATGTTGTTAGAAGAAAAGTGGTGATATTTACTGCAGAAACTTTATATAATTTAGTATAACATATAAACATTTTAAATTCACTTACATAATTATATAATGTTATAAAAATAAAGATATGGTAAATTCGGTTTTCACTGATTCCTTAATTTATGCTTTCTTTCTAAGTTCTATGCTCTATTATTTATAATTCAATGTTTTCTGTGATCTTTTCTATAGAATCTTTATTATCACTTCCAGAACATGATTGGCATTGACTATCTTTTTATGGGAATCTACATTTCCAAATTCACTCAAATTCATGGATTTCACCTCACCATGAATTCTCTATTTAATAAGATTTATTCGATATCTAAGGCTTTCTCATATTCATAAGTGAATATTATGTGTGAATTTTCTGATGTACAATAAGATTTGACTTCTGTGAAAATGCTTTCCCACATTTGTTACATTCATAAGGCTTTTCTCCTGTATGAGTGATCTGATGTCTAAGGAGATGAGACTTCTTGATGAAGGCTTTGCCACATTCAATACATCCATAAGGTTTCTCTCCTGTGTGAATTCTTTGATGTGTAACAAGCACAGATGTGTTGCCAAAGGCTTTGCCACATACGATACATTGATATGGTTTCTCTCCAGTATGAAACCTGGAATGTTTGTAAAGGGATGAACTGTACTTGAAGGTTTTTCCACATTCTTTACATTCAAATGAGTTCTCCAGTGTATGAGATTTCACATGTTGAGTAAAGGAGGAATTCCAAGTGAACGATTTCCCACACTGACTGCATTCGTAAGGTTTCTCTCCAGTGTGAAGTCTCTGGTGGACCACGAGCTGTGCTTTATGCATAAAAGCTTTTCCACAATCATTGCACACAAAGGGTCTCTCTCCACTATGAACCTTCTGATGATTTGCAAGGTGTGCCTTCCTGCTATAGGCTTTACCACACTCATTGCATTCAAAGTGTTTTTTTCTTGTATGATTTTTTTCATGTCTAATGACATGAAACTTCTTTTTGGAGGCTTTCCCACATTCCTTGCATTCATAAAGGTTTTCTCCAGTATACAATCTGTTATAATTAAGTAAGTCTAAAGTGGGTTGAAAACTCTTTCCATGTGATTTGCATTTATATGATCTTTTTCTTGTAGGATTAAGACTTGTGCTCATATTATAACCATGGAGTCTCTCCATAGTCAGAATTTTATTGAATGTAAACAAAACTGAATTCAAAAAACTGTCCTTGCTTTCCTGGTGCTTCTCTGATGCATCAACATGTGGGCACTCGGCTTCTAAAAAGGAGTATAATAAAACATTCCTAGTTAATTTTTTCCATCAACAATTACAGAAAGAAACTTATATGACTTCAAATCTAGTCTCTTGTTTTGAAACAAATCCTATATTTGCCTTGCTCCTGAGCTTTAAGAATAAAACTCTAAAGAGGAAATGGGAGCAGATGAATGACAAGAAGAAGAGATAGCTTAATTGGTGACTTATGGAAAGACAGTAAAATAGGCACAAGGTATAGTGAGTAGGATACAAGGGAAGTCAAAGGATGCTCAACAAGGGTGCATGGTTAGTTCACAGAATGGATGGAGCCCACTGTGGAGATATGATGAATTGATAGGGTAACCAGAGGAACAAGAGACAAGCAAGTTAAGGGAAAATATCAGAGGAAAAAATTGATTTAAAGGAGGCAGATCAGAGTCCTCACTACCTAAGTTTGAGGTTACTCTTTAGGATAGCTCCCTATTACTCTTATTCATGTCTCTCTTTCCTCTTAACCACCTGACACAATGTCGGTTCCCTTCAGGAACATTCTTTAATCTCCAGTCCTCTAACCCCAACCAAACCACAGTAGAGACAGACATACCTGTAGACAGGGCTGCAGCTCTGCTATAGCTGGGCATCATTCTTACATGTACTTTCTTATAACCCAGGAACACAAATGTCCAGCAAGCCATTCAAGGGCAAGTCATCCTTAGCCCAGGCACAGATTCTTTCTGCTTGCTATTGTTTTTATTCTGGCTGGGTTTCTATATATGACAACTATTTGTCGTGTTTTTATTTGACAAATACTGTTTTTACATCCTCTTTCAATCTGCCTAACAAACTAACCCCAGAAAGCTGCCTTGCTCCTAAAGTCACACTTTTTCATGCCTATCCTCAAAAATCATATAAATCCCAAACCCATTGCTCCATTAAAAAAAAAGAAGAAGAAGTAGAAGAAGAAAATAGGAATAGAGGATTATAATTCCCTGCTTCTGAGTTTCCTTTCATATGAAGTGTTAGCAAAACACCCTTAGCCTCCTGCTCCATTCCTTTATCTTTCTCTGTGGAGCTGGACTGAGTAGTAGGCTATAGATGTTAGTACATATTTCTTTATAGAGTCTAAGTATGAGGATTGGATTTCTGTCTTCTTTCCTCTCTTTTACAACCAATGGGAAGCAGCACCCTGTGCTACCTCAACCAACAATAACCAACTGAAGAATACAGGGTAATCAGCCTGGTGAACAAACTATGCAGTATAATGAATCTATTCGTAGTAACTAAGGATGCATTCGTTCAGTTGTCAACAACTACCTTCTCTTCCAAGGATTCTAGACTCTAAATAAATAATAATCTTTTGCTCATGTTCCTTCTCCACTGTAACCTGCCATCCCTCATCCCCTCTCATCCTATCTAGTACTTAGATATCTTTAGGAAGGAGCCATTGTTCCATGATCTCAAAAACTGACTCCTCCGATCCTTGCATACTTTATTTTATTTATTTTAGGCAAGGCAACTCTTGGTTGACCTCACAGATTGCAAGGACCTTGTCAGTTTACAATCCCTTATTTTTATTTTTTTATGCCTACAGCATCTGGTCTTCCTCGGTGGTCTCCCATCCAAGTACTAACCAGGCCCGACCCTGCTTAGCTTCCGAGATCAGATAGGACTGGGCTTGTTCAGGATGGCATGACCGTAGACTGATCCTTGCATACTTTAAGCTTTAAGCTCCATTTTCTTTGAACTTTTAAGGTAGTCACTGCTACTGCCTAAACCATGCATTTTGACAATTAACTAGACAAAACTGTAGTGTTATTGTACACTGAACAAACATTCCACACTCACCAATTTTTAGAATATTTTATATGGCTATGTTGCTTTTCAACTACAATTTACAAACCTGGAAAAAGGTAATGGGTTTTTTTTTTTTGCTTTCACTGACTACTTTTCAGGAAACAACAAAAAGCCTTGTTGAATGAAAGAATAAGAAACATCCCCATAATGCCTGAATTTACAATAATGAATGAAATGTTCACTAAATGCCCATTATGTGCTCAGCAATGGTGTAAAGGAAAAAAATGATATAAGTCTTTCTCTTTGGGGCATTTCATGAGAAAACCACAGGGTTTTTTAAAAAATCGAGACCGTATTTGTCAAGTTTTTATGATAGAGCCATACTGGAGTTGGGATGGGAGTCCAAAGGAAGTAGAGGGTAATGCAGACTGGAATTATCATAAGAGAAGAGAAATAAGAATTTAGATTTAGCAGCATGCTGGTTTTAGTTAGGTGGAGCCCAGCAGAATCGAAGGACTGATGCAGAGAAGAAAACTGTATAGAAGATGCTAAAGAACTCAACTGCCATGGAATAGGGAAAAGATGGATAATTCTGGCTAATTCTGGGATCACATTACAGAGGGCTTTAAAAGCCATTTAAATATCACAATACAGGTTATACAAGAATAATTTATGCTTATTTGTCAGGAGAGTGACAGGAAAAATGAAATAATTTCAATAAATCTTGCAGGAACATCTAAGATAAATCAGAAAATAGAATGGAATTTGCAATATAGGAATATAAACAGCACAGATGCCATATCAGGAGTTAAAATCCATTTGGTTTACATCATTAGATGTTGGGGTCTCAGGGAATTTAAAGTACACTTAATTGGTGTCATAATCATTTGAAACATATTTCTTTTATGGGCTCTGTGGAAAGGGAAAATTTTATTTTGAATCAGTCTTGGATAAACTAATAGTTGAAATCATAAGCAATAAGTCACAACAGTAGTTAAGGAGAAACTCTTGAGAGAAAAAAACCAAACTGCTTATCACAGTGACTTTGAGACTGCAAAGCAGCAGACCAGTCATTATTCTTTACTGTAATATAAAGATTATGGTGAAGGTTGAAGAATATTGGTTACTATAAAAAAACAGAGACTATAAGGCGAGATAGGGTTAAATTAGGGGAATGGAAAGTTGGTGAGGCAAAGATGCTAAAGATGACTTAAAACAAATAATTTTAGTCTTTAGAGTGATGCAGTTTCTGAGGGAGTTACTGTGGAAAAAAGTTAAGAAGATGTAAGGAGAAAGCAAGAAGCAAAAGGTAAATAAACAGTAAGAAAAGGTAAAGGCATATTAGCAAGGAACCAACTCGAATAAAAATAGAAGATAATTTCCAGTAGATAACTGACATTACCAATTGAGGCAGAAAGATGCACTAAAAGGTAGATACTCCAAGTTAGCACTGAGACTAAAGATAAGCAAGGTGAGGTACACAGGTGGGATATACAATGCAAGAAAAGGAATGAGTTTTTTAAAAAGGAAAATCATTAGAAAGCATAATGTAACAAAGTTTTTAAATAAAAACAACAACACACTACACACTTACTATCTGCCAACGATTTAAAGGGTTTTGCATGCATTGCCTCAAACAATCTGTACAAAGAAATCTGAGGTAAGAATTAATATTATCCCTATTTTATAAAGTTGTGCTACAAAGTAATTAGGTTAGACAGTGATTGGTGGAGGAAGACTTCGAATCCATAGAACCTGAATACATTATAAAGAAAAGATCTACGATCATGTTGACGAAGGAAAGCAAATGAAGATTTTAGAAATTAAGGGCACAAAGCAAAGATCTAGAAGGAGCCGGCAGTGCGAGAAGCCACAGCAGAGAAGAGACATTTCTTCGCACCAGAGTTGAGCAAAGAGGAACAGCAGCTATGTGGGAACGGTGAAAGTGAAGGTGTCATTTGAGGATCTGATGATATTATGTCAAGTATACCTAGTCACTTCCAAAGGTGTGTGGCTTTTTAGAGATGCTTCCTGCAAAGTATCTCAAAGGTGCCTGTCCCTCACTGACAGACTGGGATCTCAATTCCCAAGGCTCCCATCTACCTGGTTTCTCTCACTCACCCGGATGGCTCCAATATGGGTTCTCTCTCTCCACCATCTGTGGTTCTTGCCCTTGCTTGAAGATCACTTTTGTTTTGGTAACCGGACCTCCTGTTCATGGGAAACAACACAAACTGGGAACAAGGGGCTAGGGACAAACAACTTCCTCACAACTCACATCTGCCTCCTTGAGTCTCAGGGCCTGTAAAGGACGACAAGCAGTCTTCAGAACAGAAAGACCCTTCTCCTCCGTTTAGGAGGCAAATGCATAAACAGACTATCTGACCCCCAAAAGGGATTAAGAATCTTTGACCACTAAAATTCAGGGACAAACTTACTAGAGCTTCAGAATGTTCACAGCTTTCACGGGTCTTCAAGGAAGGGCACTATTAACACATTCTGAGTTACACTGAAAAGTTACCACCCACTGTCCTTACCCACTGAGATGAGGTTTCTAAAGTTCTCCAACATCACATCCCAATACAAGGTTCTCTGATCACAGTCAAGCAGCTGCCATTCCTCTGGGGTGAAGTCCAGAGCCACATCCTGGAATGTCACTGATCCCTGCAACAGCACATTGATCTTCAAACTAAAGTGTGCATTACTTAGGGACTTGCAAGAAAATCAGCCTCTTATGGTCATATTATGCTCATTGCTGAGTTTTCATAATGTTATGTATAATTACTGTATATTTGATTCAGAGATATATTTTGTGATAGAAACAAAAATCATATTAAAAATATTTAACTAGTACCAGCAATTCAATGGGAGGAAGTATAGTCTTTTTAACGAATGGTGTTGGGACAACTGGATAGCCACATGCAAAAGAATGAAGCTGAACTTGCCTCCCACACACACCTCACATCATATACAAAACTGAGCCTAAAAATGTGTCAGAGATCTAAATGTAAGAGCTAAAGTTATAAAATTATTAGAAGAAAACATAGGAGTAAATCTTGTGACCTTGGATTAGGCAGTGGTTTCTTAGATGTGACAGAAAAAGTTTAAGTGACAAGAGAAAAAATAGAAAAAATGGAATTCATCAAAATTAAAAATCTAGTGCTTCAAAGGACCACCAAGAAAACAAAACGACAACACAGAGAATGGAAAGAAATACTTGCAAATCATAAATCTGACAAGAGAGTTGTAACAAGAACATAAAAATAATTCTTATAACTCAACAATAAAGAGACAACCTAATTAAAAAATAGGCAAAGGATTTGAACAGACATTTTTCCAAAGACATATATAGTCCATAAGCTTATGAAGATGCTCAACATCACTAGTCATTAGCAAAATACAAATCAAAATCACAATGAGATATCACTTCGCACCCCCTAGGGTGGTTA
Organism: Pteropus alecto; assembly: GCF_000325575.1. Taxonomy (NCBI): domain Eukaryota; kingdom Metazoa; phylum Chordata; class Mammalia; order Chiroptera; family Pteropodidae; genus Pteropus; species Pteropus alecto. The sequence continues at coordinate 695,422 of NW_006429634.1, read as the reverse complement.
AAAGTAAAGACAGACAATGACAAGTGTTAGCAAGGACATGGAGAATCTGGAACTCTTGTACATTGCTGGAGGGATTGTAAAATTGTTCAGCAACTATGGAAAACAGTTTGGCAGTTCCTCAAAATGTTAAACATAGAGTTACCATATGATCCAACAATTTCTCATAGATATATACGCAAGAGAACTGAAAGAATGCCCACATAAAAACCTGTATACACTTGTTCACAGCAGAATCATTAATAATGGCCAAAAAGCGAAATCAATATGGTCATCCATCAACTGATGAATGGATAAATAAACACGCTACTGTATATCCATATGATGCAATATTGCTCAGCAATAAAAAGGAATCTACAACATAGTTAAAACATTGAGCTGGAGGAAAGAAGCCAGTTACAAAAGATCAGATATTGTATGGTTCCACAGAAATGGGGAGTGACTGCTAACAGGTATGGGGTTTCTTTTAAGGGTAATGAAAATGTTCTTAAATTAAGACAGTAGTGATGGTTTCACAATTCCATGAATATAGCAAAACTACTGAATTGTATGTACTTTAAATAGGTTAATTTGTAATATGAAAATTATATCTCAGTAAAATTATTTTAAAATATTTTTACATTCTTCATTTGTTCACTCATAAAATATTTAATGAAGACTGACCAAATACTGTACTAATGATGCAAAAAATAAAATGAACACTGCCCTCAGAGATCTTAGTTTATTAGACACTACAAAGTAAACATATAAGTGCAATAAGATATTACAAGGGCTGTAAGGTTAACATACCAGACTCACATAATCACAATAAAATAGGAAGATGTGGATCTTTTAATACAATAAAATATATCCTCCCAACCACAAAGCCAAAATCATGTTTAATTAACTTAAACTGAAATTTTAAAAAGGGATGTGGCTATATGTCTATCACAAAAAGACAAGACTACATAGAGCAGAGGTCGGCAAATCACAACTCAAGGACTGGCTTCCTGTTTTTGTAAATAAAATATTACCAGAATGTAGTTAAACCCATTAATTTACTTCAGCTACAAGGGCAGAGTTGTATAGTTGCCACAGAGGCTGTATGGCCTTCAAGCCTAAAATATTTACTATTTGGCCCTTTAAAAAGTGAAAAAAAACTAGGTAGGTTTTATCCCAGGAAATCACAGATAGTTCAATATTGGGAAACGTATTAGAAATTTTCTATAAACTGTATTAGATAAATGAAAATATATGATTTTATTGACAGGTATTAAAAAAAGGATATGAGAAAAAAGTTCCCAGTTTATGAAAACAATCTTCACAAGTTAAAAATCCTTAACCTGATTAAAAACAAAAACAAAAAACAACTATCTACCAGAATACAAGAGGAAACAGTGAAACACTGGAAGCATTCCCATTAAAAATGGAACAAAAAGATTTTTGCTAGCAATTACATTCAAAATTATAGTTACTAGAAGTCCGGGTCATTGCAGTAAGACAAGAAAAAAATGGAGACATACACATTGCACAGTAAGGGACAAACTCCATTTGAAGAGTATATGACTGTCCAACTAGAAAATCTAAGGATCAACCAAAAATCTCTCAGACTTAATAAGAGTTCTGTAAGTTGACATACAGTCGTGTGCTGCATAATAATGTTTCAGTCAATGACTGACCACATAGACAATGATGATCCCATAAGATTATAATGGAGCTGAAAAATTCCCATCACATAGTGACGTCGTAGCTGTCATAATGTCACAGTGCAACACATTATTCATGTGTTTGTGGTAATGCTGGTGTAAACAAATCTATTGTGCTATCAGTCATATAAAAGTTTAGCACATACGGTTATGTACAGTATATGCTATTTAATAATAATGAACTACCTTTAAAAGTAATAAACTACTTTTTAATCATTATTTTATTTTTTTAAGTTTATTGGGGTAACCTTGGTTAATACAATTATATAATTTGAGGTATACAATTTGATATCTATATATTCTACTGTGTGATTACCACACATAGTCCAGTTTCCTTCACCTACCATATATTTGACCCCCTTTACCTCGTCTACCTCTTCTCTCCTCCCCCACCCCCTATCCCTTGGTAATCACTAGTCCATTGTCCATGTCCCTGAGTCTCTGTTTGTCCTGTTCATTTGTTGCTTTTAGGTTTACATCCCACATATAAGTGATATCATGTGATTTTGAACTTTTTCAGTCTGGCTTATTTCATTTAGCATGATTATCTCGAGGTCCATCCATGTTGTCACAAATGGCAGTATTTCATTTCTTCTTATGGCTGAGTAATATTCCATTGTATATATGTGCCACAGCTTCTTCAGCCAATCATCTATTGTAGGATACTTTGGTTGCTTCCATTTCCTGGCCACTGTGAATAGTGCTGCTATGAACATTGGTGTGCAAATATCTTTTCGGATATAGGTTTTCAAATCTTTGGGGGATTGCTGGATCATATGGTAAATCAATTCTTAGTTTTTTGAGGAACCTCCATACTGTTTTCCATAGTGGCTGTACCAATTTGCAGTCCCACCAGCAGTGTATGAAGGTTCCTTTTTCTCTGCATCCTCTCTAACATTTGTTATTACTTGTCCTGTTGATTACAGCTATTCTAACATGTGTGAGATGGTATCTCATTGTGGTTTTGATTTGCATTTCCCTAATAGCTAGCGATGCTGAACATCTTCTCGTATATTTGTTGGCCATTTGTATGTCTGATAGTGTCTGTTCAGGTCTTCTGCCCATTTTTTGATTGGATCATGTCTTTTTTGTTATTATTGAGTTGTATGAGTTTTTAATATATTTTGGATATTAGGCCCTTATCAGTGGCATTGCTTGCAAATATATTTTCTCATTCAGATGGTTGTCTCTTTACCTTGTTGATGATTTTTTTTTGCTGAGCAGAAGCTTTTTTGTTTGATGTAGTCCCATTCATTTATTTTTACTTTTACTTCCCCTGTCTTTGAGGTCAAATTCATAAAATCCTCTTTAAGTCCAAGGTCCTTGAGTTTAATTAATCACTATTTTAGAGTGGACTCTTTCTGCTTATTAAAAAAATTTACTGTAAAATGGTATGCATGTCACGCTGGCAGCAGCTTCATATATCTCATTTCCTGTATCTCCTGTGAATCATTTTCTCTTGTGCTTGGTTTACTCTTGTGTTGTTTTATACAGTAACATGCTGTACAGACTTTGTTGCCTAGAAGCAACAAGCTATTCCATCTAGCCTAGGTGTGTAGTAGGCTATACTATCCAGGTTTGTGTAAGTATACTCTATGATGTTCACACAATGATGAAATCACCTAATGACGCATTTCTCAATTGTAAAGCGGTGCATGACTATAAAGTCAAGTCGATTAATCCATAATTTCCTATATACAATAGCCAATAAGAAAACATAATAAAGATCCATACCATTCTCAATAGCAACTTTAACCACATGTAAGAATAAATGTTACCAAAAAAAGTACGAGAATTACAATAAAACTATAAAATTGTAATGGGAAAAAAGTAAATAGAGGACTCATTATTGAAAAGTTATTCTCTCCAAATTAATCTAAAAGTGTAATTCGATCACAATAAAATACCTAACACTCCTTTATGGATCTTCACAATCTTATTTTAAAATGCACATGGAAGAGAAAATCTTCAATAGCTGGAGACCCTGGAAAAGGTACAAAGTTTACTTATGGATCCAGATGAACATTAAAAGGGCTATGTACCTGGACTTACAAATTGAGTTCATATAATGAGACTTGGCACTGGTACTCTAGGGAACACTATTAGAAAGTCATAAGAAATCTGATGTTATAAAACATAACATCGCAGGATTCTTGCTGTGAATGTTATCTTTAACATTATATGTATGAAAATCCATTATAAGATTTTTTTTTCAGAGAACTGTGCCAAGAAAAACTTTACTTCTATGGGGAACATTTTTGCTTTATCCTCACAATGTCAAAACTTTTAACTGGTTGGCTATCCATTTTCTATGATCGCCAGAAAGACAAGGTACACATATGCAGCTCAAATCTATTACAACTATATGCAGATCCTGTGACCTGAATATCAACTAATCGATTTTCTAAATTTCCTTTTGGATCTAATCTATTCAAATCTACATTTCCTTTTTATATGGATTTTGAGAGATTTAAATGACTAAATAAATGGATGCCTTACCTGGAAGTTGATCATTTTCTGCAACTCTTGCACAGAGATCTATGAAAGCAGAAATGGGAAATAGAAAGACATGAAATATCAGGACTGCAATGTAGAACCCTGTTCTATCAAAACAAAAGCAACCCAGACTGTTGCCTCAGATAATGCCACCTAGTGGGAGAACGATGTTTCTAGCAAGTCAGAAAAGCCCCTATTTTATAAGCACCAATCTCTACTTGTGATTGTTATGAATGTATAGATGTTGTACAGAAATTTATCCTAATAATAAATGAGTTAAAAGACTAACTAAAAGCCTGGTCTCTGAAACGCAGCATCTCTGGAAGTCATGCCTTCCTGTGATTCTCTGGTCTCTGCTCTGAAGCTGGAGTAAGAGATCTCAAATTAGGCTGGACTTTCTTGAGAAGGCTGGATCTGGAGACTAGGAAACTATTTTTTTTTTTTTTTTTAACCTGGAGCCTTCGGTTTAGACTCCAAATCAATCAGTCAATCTCAATCTCTCCCTCTTTTAAATCATCATCTCGTATGAGTGCAGTCTACCAACACTGCTGGAGCCCTAGAAAAGCTACAGTGTGCAAGAGGGACTCACAGATTTAAGCTTTATTATAGAGTCTTAACTGGAAGATCTGCAGAGTCACCTAGAGATCCTTTTAAAAATGCCGACAAATAGAAATTTACTCAGTATTCGTTGCTCGGATATTTCAAAAGGATAACAAATCCAACTCTTCGGTTTTTGCAGGGGGCTATTTTGCAAAAAAGAATGAAATTTGTAGAAAATTTATCTGAATTTGAATCTCAGCTCTTCCAGTTCATAAGTTGTGTCTCTGGCCAAGTAACTTCTCTCAGCTTCAATTAATCATACGCAAAATGAAGATAACTTACTTCATATGATTGTTGTGAGAATACCTTAGGAAAACAGCATAGCAGTTTCTCTAAAAATGCTTTCTTCCTGGATTCCTTGAAATGGTTTAACTATTTCCTGTTGCAGGCTCTATAGGACCAACGGTGCTGCTGTAACCAGGAAAGGTAGTTTGATGCACAGACTCCTACACAGTGACCTTTA
>NW_006429634.1:661053-690156 GCF_000325575.1 Pteropus alecto | reverse complement strand
AATGCATACTGAGCCTTTCTGGGATCTAGGAACCTACGGAGTGACAGTTGGAGCCCTGCGCTTGCTTTCTCTGAACTACTTCAAAGTTGGACAAGACCCACTCAACCAAACACAAAATCACCGCACGTGCAGGTTAACTTTTATCTTCAATTGAGTAAACTAATAAACTTGCTCTTGTCTTTCTCCCTGCCCTTCCCTTACGGCTCCCAAGTCCCGCAGAGTCATACCGATCAGCCTTTCACCGCCACGCTCCCAGCTCCGGCCCTAAACCCTAATTCAGTTTACAGACATCTCCCAGAGACTCGAGGAGCAACACCCACTCACAAGCGGGGCTGGTTCGAAGATTACGGAACATTGGCTACCACGCCACTGGGTATGTGCGGAAGTAACTGCCCACGTAGAGCTCCCAGGCTTCCCCGCGGTGCAGGCCACCCATCGGAGACTACATTTCCCATAAGGCCGAAGGAGCCCGTTTCCGGAAGGCGTCAGAGGCTTCTGCGTCTTTCGGTGGAGATTCCTGGGGTGGTATCTCTGAGGGCCATACTCATTTTTAAAATTCAGGTGTACATGTCATTTTCGTTTAAAAAGATGTCAGAATTTTTAAATACTGGAAACCCTAAATCAGCAGTATACTAATTTACTAATTTACTCAGTTCGGTTTCTTTTAACAATGTAGTAGCCTAAATCAGGAAGATGACGAGGACCCAACAAAGACTGAGAAGGAATAATCCGTGAGGTAGATGGAAAAGTAGAAGAGTTTGGATCTTGTCCAAGTGGAATGTTCTGATTTGTTACTTGTATTTAATTAATTAGTCCCAAGTAAGTGACCTTCGTCGTGGCAATCGCCTACTAGGCTCCGGCGTCCCTAGAACCTCGCACAGGACTTGGGTCTCATAATTAAAGACACCAGAGTAAGAAAGAATACAGACCACTCAAGATTGCGGTTGCACACGAACACTTTATAACTCACAGTCCGAGTTCAGCTTAAGAGTGGGCCCCGTGGTCGTTCTCCTCTGCGTCGGCTGCAGCTTCAAGTAGGTCTCATGACACGTAGTCTCACGTCGGTCAGCGTTGGAGCATGAAGTGCTGCTGCTATCTTCTCGGCCCCACTCTTTATGCCGTTTTTTGGATACACCCTTTTTATCTTGTCCACCACACGCGAGCATTACCTCATTGCATGTTATGAGCAAGATAGCGAGCGAGCAACCTAAATATTTTCTCATGCTTACACTCTTAGTAATTATTGACATCAGCGGGCAGTCCGCTTATCTGTCTCACAGTCAATGCACACAGTTAAGTAAATATTTCGATTTACACAGTTAAGTAAATATTTTGATTCCTTATACAGATCTGCAAACTCAAGGGAAGCAAATGTTTCAAGTAGGGAGCGATCCACTGTGTAAAATGCTGCTCATGGGTCAAGTAGGATGAGAACCAAGAATTGACCATTGAATTTAGCAATGTAGAAGTTGTCGAAATATGCCATTTTGGGAAGTGGTGGAAGTTTGATAACATCTGATAAGAGTTTGATAAGAGTGGGATGAAAGCATAGAAGAGGAAATGAAGAAAGTAAGTACAGATAGTAATTTTAAGAAGTTTTGCTTTTTAGGGTGTGCAGAAAAATAAAGCTGTCTTTGCATATGGATTATGGGTCCAGAATTTTTTGTAAATGTAAGAAATTACCATATTTTGTATTCTAATAAAAATGATAACATAGAAAGGGGGAAATTGACAATAGAGGAGACAAAACAGTTGGAAGAAAATCCTTGAAGAAAGGATGAAATCCAGTACACAATCAGAAGGGTCAGTTGGAAGAGTATGGACAATTCATCTATTGAAATAAATGGGAGGCAGAGTTCATAGGTACAGATGCACACAGGCAGGCAGATTTGGTAGTGGGGAAATGAGGACATCCTCTTCTGAGTCTTTCTATTTTCTCAGTGAAGTAGGAAGCTGAAAGTGAAGATAAAGAGAAGGTATTGGAAGTCTCAGGAAACAATAATACTGTATTACATTGATTCTAATACACTTTTTCATATGTCAACTACTGTGAAATTGCTATCTTACAAATGATAGCATGCTATAGTTTAACTGGCAGTATTTCTCCTTAATAGTATGTAAAATAATGATGCATCTTATAATCAATGACATCTGAGATTCTAATGCTATTTAAGAATGTGGAAGAGTGAATAAGGAAAAAGTAGTACTATTGCCTGGCAGCATTGAGCCCACTTGATATTAGTTGCCATTGACTTTACTGGCATTCTCAGTGTCATAAAGACATATTTTTACAGCTCATCTTTAAAAAATCCTTTCTTGAACTATAGCCCACTTGAGCATTGTTCCATTTCTTAGTTTTCCTTCATAGAAAATTTTCTCTAAAAAGTTCCTTCTTGTTGCTGCCTACATTTTCTCACCTCTAACTCAGTCCACTCTAATTTGGTTTCTTGATCCTATTCTCCTGAAACTGCTCTTGTCAAATTACCAGTGAAATTTCAGTAGCAAAATGAAATGGGCTCTGTCTTCAACATATTTTTCCTCCAGAGCATTCAACAAAGTTGGAATAAAATCTTCCTTGTGAGGTTTCTAGAACATCTTGCAAAAACTAGTTTCTCCCATCTCACTAAGACTGTTTTTCTATTTCCTTTACTGAATACCCTTCCAATGTTCCACATCCAAATGTTGGAATACTCAAGGGTTTGGCCTTCAGCTTTTTTTTTTTTTTTTTTTTTGCAGTTTTTCACTAAATTATTTCATTTGGTCCCATGGCTTTAAATACCACTTATATGACAATGACAGACAAATCTTTATCTCTAGCCCTCACCTCTCCCCTGAACTTCAGACTCCTAATTCCTTATGCCCACCTGAAATCTCCCCTTGAATATCTAAAAGCCACCTCCAGCTTCACTAGATATATAGTGTGAGAATTGAGTTGAACTGTTGGTGGTGAAGAAAAGAAACACACATTAGAATTGCTGTGAGTGGAATCTTAGTTTTGTTCATGACATTAACTCCAAAGTCTGGCACATAATAGGTGCTAAATAAATACTTGTTAATAATGAATAAATGTAAAACTGTCTATAGTTTCATCTCATAAATGCATTATGGAACTTGTCTGGCTCATCATCTTGAATCTAAAGATCAATTTGGGGAAAACTGATAACAGTACTGAGTTTTTCAATCCCTGAGCATGGTATATCTCATTTATTTAAGTCTGCTTTAATTTCTCTCAGAGATGTTTTCTAGTTTTTAGTGTAAGACTCTTACATATTTTTTTTGTCAGATTTGTCCCCAAGTATTTCACATTTTGATGTTATAAATTATTTTTTAAATTTCCACTTGTTTATTGCAATTAAGTAGAAATACAATTTAGTTTTGAATATTGATCTGACATATATTATAACATAGATGAAACTTTAAGACATTATGCTAAGTGAAATAAGCCAAACACAAAAGTACAAATATTGTATGATCCCACTTATATGACATACGGTAGTCAAATACATAGGGACCAAAAGTAGAATAGTGGTTGCCAGGGGCTGGAACAGGGAGGAATGGGGAATTAGTGAATAATAGATACACAGTTTCAGTTGGGGAAGTTGAAAAAGTTCTGTAGATGGATGATGGAGATGGATGGAGATGGTTACACGACAGTGTGAATGTACTTAATGCCACTGAATTGTACACTTAAAAAATGGTTAAAATGGTAAATTTTATGTTACATACTTTACCACAATAAAAAAAAAATGTTTTAAGATGTTGAAAATTGAGGGAAAAAGAGAAATTGGGGCAGACATACAGGAATTCTCATTCCAAAATTTTATACAAGATTTTTAAGGTTGTACATAATCCTATGCCTTGCTTACCTATCTTCCATCTCCTCCCACTTTCCTTCATCCTAGTATCTAAATTTAATAAACTTCTTTACTCCTTGAAGCCACCATGTTCTATATCTGCCAGGCTGTTGTATATACCATTCTCTACCTGCAAAACTATTGCTTAAACTCTTTCCACCCAGCTAACTCACTTTGTTCAGGTCTCAGCAGCTTTCACTTCTATCAGAAGGCTTCCCTGACCTCGAAAATCCAGTGTAGACTTCCTTTTGTGAATCTCTAGTATCTTGTATCACCCATGTAAGTTCGTCACATGGTTCTGTCATTGCCTTTTTACTTGTCTGTATTCTTTGCTAGACTATATAAAGCATGAGGACTGAATGTCTTGACTGGGTCTTCTCAAATCTGCTCTCTTTGTGCCTGCCACAGGATGCCCAGAATGATGAGGTAAACTTTCAAGAATCTCATGGTCTTGATTATCTTTCTCCTGCAAGCCTCCAATAGATTTGCAAGTATCAAATTCTGAAAGTTGACCCTTTCAAGCTGATGTTTTTACCCTAAAACATGCAAGGCAGGGAGACAATTGTCCAGATTCCATCTAGTGGATATTTTCAGATTTTTTAAAATTATGAGCCTTAACCTGAAACTGTCAGTTCTAGCACATTTTGGTACCAGGATAGAGTTGTAGGAACCAATTAAGGACTAGTCATGTTCATCTCTTCCTCTTTCCCCCAAGGGTTTAGGGTCCTTAGCAAGGCAAAAATTATCAGCTGTTTCTGAAAATCTCAATGGAGCAGAGATTGTAAGCTGTCACTCAATATCCATTCTACCCTTTCTTGCAGTTCATAGAATCTCCAGTTTTTGGGTACATGCTTTCCTAGAAAAAAAATTTAAATATCCCAACCTCCTTTGCAGCTAGCTATGACCAAGTGACCAAGTTTTGGCTAGTGGGATGGAAGTGGAAGCAGTGGTGCAAATTTAGGAGTGTCCTTAAAATGATGTCCTTTTCCTATTTCAGCTCTATACTGGATATGTAATGAGTGACTGTAGGTTGGCCAGCCATTCTGGACTATGAAGTAAGAAGGTACATGTTGATATTAAGAGAAATAAGAGAGAAGGAACCCAGGCTCCTGACACCACAGGGTGCCACATCATACCTAGACTAACTACATTTAGGGCTCTTTTTCATAAGAAATAAAATTCTATTTTGTTTAACTACTATTATTTTGGCAATTTCTATTATGAACAATTGAACCTAAGCCTAATTAAGGTATCTGCCCATTCTCTGGCCAAGGGGACAAGTTGAAAAAAAAAAAAATCAAGAAATAGCTTCATTGCGATGTCTCTTTTCATTTACCCACCCAGCTGAAAAACATCTAAGAGGTCCATAATTTGGGGTTCAGATGCCTTAGGCAGAATTTACAAGGGAGAGATGAAATTATTTGTCATGTAAAGGCTGCAAACCAGGGAAGTATTTGTTGTAAAAAACATCATCAGTGATTCTGAGGTGATCCCAACTACAGATGCCTCAACTATTTTGTGAGAAACCATAAGTGATAACCAAAAGATGTTAACTTAAAATAAGGATTTCAGAGCTCAGGGAGTTACTGATTTACTTAATTCCTGAGTTCCGACAGGGTAACTCTGAAACCAACTGATTTTCTCATTTTCCTGTCCTTAAAGTTTCTAGTATAAATAAGATGATGCCACAAAACACTGATCAAGTTATTTTCTTGAAGACTATTAGAGTAACACTCTTTATCCCAAGGTCCACTTCACTATGCCCTCAATTTGATTTCTAACTTCCTAGGACCTAGAAAAACATGCAGTGCTTGAGGCTTAACAACAGAAAGAAAAACTTACTGCAGTCAGACATATCTAGGCTGGAGTCTACCACTTTTAAACTGTGAGATCCTGGGTAAATTTTATTATCCTTGTAAGCCTCATTTCCCTCACCAGGGATAATAATGGATATACATAGATTTAATCATAAAAGTGCTTAGCACAGTGCCTGGTACATAACATTCACTCAGTAACTGGGAAGTTATCACAAAATTCTCAACGTCCATAAGAAAATAATATGTTAACTCAGAAGGCCTCTAGAGGTAACCTATTCTTACAACTGTCCAGGTTTTACCAGTTCATGTATAACATGGAGTCACATTAATAATATTCATGTTCTGCTGGCTCTTGGCCTTCCAGTTAATATAGAAACTCCACCCCGCCAACTCCTCTTCCCTTCCATCTTCCTCTGTTGATTCTCCAGTAGTCTTCATAAACAAGTCTTTATTTTCCAGATGACTGACATCCATATCATTCTTTCCTCTGGCCTCTTGGGTGATGTTTTCAGATAAGGGCTCCACTGCCTTCTAAGATGCACTGAGATTCCTCTCCACTACCTTTACACTTTCCTTAAAATGTTTTTTGTTTGTTTCTCACTTTATAAAAATGGTATCATACCTTATATAACCTTTTGGGACTTTTCACTTACTATTGTGCAGCTACATTATTGCATGTCACTATAGCTCACTTGTTTTGACTGCTGTACCACATCATCCAGTCTTCTGATGATGGGCACCTGGATAGTTTTCAGGTTTAGGTTTCACTATTGTGAAAGTGCTACGAAGTATCTTCTTATTCACATTTCCTATTGCACTTGTATAAGAATTTCTCTTAGCCTAGGAGTGGTATATGCCTAGGAGTGGTAATGCTGGATTGTACACTGTAAATGTTACTTCATGTATTATATTTTTTACATCTAATATTTTCATTTTTTACAACTTCCTGTTCCTGTTTCATTTTCCCTTATTTCTTTAAGCATATTTATTATGCTTAAATTTCTTGGTTTGCTCGTTCCATTAATTCTGCTTCAGAAATAAGTTTATGCAAACATTTAAAGGCCTGGAATAGCATACACGCATTTATAGTGGTCTTCTTTGAAAGACTGAGATTATGGGAGAAAAAAATCAGTTCAACCAACCTGGACAGTGTTTCATTTTATTATGCAAAATGTAGAAAACCTTGATTAAGGAAAAATAGGAAAGGGACTTAACAGAAACTGAAGAATTTTCTTAGGAAAGCAGTGACTGCTGAAGGATACCTTTACTCCAGCTATGTTTGGCAATCTATGGCAAAACTCCAGGTACAGTATAAACCCAGATCTCTCCCACTCACCCCTGACCCTTGGTCCTGAATTTGAAGAGTTAGCCATTGAGGAACTATAAAAAGAACCAAAATAGGAACAGTCTCCATGAAAGCGAAGATCAGAGACTGGTCCTCTTTCACTCTGTTGAGTACATCAGGAGCAGAAAGGATCGGTTTCTGAAGGCATACCTTCTGTTCATCTGGCTTTTTTGGCTTGGGGCTATAGCATGGAACTGTGCACCCCACCACCCTTCCTCCACTCACAGATATCTGCATAGTTGCATGTCCGGCATTTCCACGCTTCCTCCACATCAACCCCATGAGGCTCTCGTTGGCCCATCCAGTAGGCCATATAGTGCTGCACTTTGCTTTTCAGCTCCTTCTCTTCGTAGGCCACGATCTCCGTACCCAGCACAGTGGTAGTCTCTTGGTGGATATACTCAATTTTCATAATATCAACAACTGGGAGGTCAGACTGTGTTAGAGACAAAAAGACCAGCTCCATAAGGTCACCCAAGGACTTCACAGAGAAGCCTCCCTTCTGGGCATGCCTCAACACATAAGGTCCCAGTGGCTTTTCTGGACACAATTTTACATGGTGGATTAGGCTAGCAGTGGTCACATTACCTTGTACCATGGCATCAAAAATATATTTGTAGAGGCTGACTTGAAAACAGTCTTTTTTTTTCTGGGCTTCCAGAGGGAGCACAGGGCGTTTGCGTGTCTTGAGTTCAACAAGTTCCAGTTCCCCCTTGGCTGTATAGTGCAGCTCATCGATTACTCCAGCAAGAAGCACACCCTCCATTTCTCCAAACACTGGAAACTCTCTGATGCACCCTTCTGACTGCAGAGTAGGAACCATTGATAATATGTTCAGAAACTTAACTGCCCAAGCATCTTCTTTAGTGGTGATGGGGATAGTTACAAGATCATGAACTTCTAGCTCTCTGGCTAGGTGGATGCTGGCACCAGTGTCCAAAACAGCTGCTTTCTCGGGTGCCAAGAAACCAGGAAATTCCTTCCCATATACCATTTGCTGTTCACACCAGTTCTGAGTGGACAGGTCAGTCACATACAAATATTTAAGGTGGAATCGCTCCATGGGTGATGAGCTATCCAATTCTCTTTTCCACTTCGGTAAGCATATGACGTTGCCATCCTTTTCGGGGAGTTCGGATGAGGGGCCAGGCTTACTAAGTAAAGCACCTGACTCTTTGAAATCTTCTAGATCCAGAAACTCCGAGTCACTCAGGTCTGAGAACCCTGAGGCTTCTGCTGACACCGTCTCCTCTTCCTTAGTCTCTGCCATGGCACAGTTCTGGACTGGGTTAGACCCTGCATATCATATTAAAGAAATGCATTATCCAAATAAAAAATTTCTAAAGAACACTTTCAAATTCCAATGAGGTAAAACGAATCATGACTATTGCGTGTGATTTTAAGTAAATCACCTTCCTTGGCCTCAGTGTCATTTAAAAGATTTGAGATTTGCCTTTTCCACTTCAAAATTCTACTGACTTGGGACATTATTTTATTATTTTATGTGAATACAGATCTTTGTAAATGTTGGAGCAATGTTTGATAGTTTACCATGGGCCACTTCTACAATTCTTCTGATACAAAGTCCTTGACTAGGAAGATAAATCACAACTACAAACTGTTCCTGGAGAAAAATCAGCTCTACAATGACTTTTTAAATGTTGTTCTCAAGAACACAGTATGGCAAATTTAAAAACTAACTATAGATAAATACAAACATCCACTCAAACACAAATAGCATGAGGTAATGAGAGAGGCTGTTCACAGTGACAGGTGGAAATCAGCTGCTTTTTATACTTGAGATATAGTAAGGAAGTAGCAAGGAAAAAAAGCTCTTGGTGGATTTTACTTTACCCCTTCTGACTTTATCCTCTTAACATTGTAAAAACTGGTGTTTCCCTCCACAAGACATTAGCTTATGATGGAAAACTTCTGTCAATAAGTAATATTAAGATATCACTATATTTGCTATAAATAACAATATTTATTATGCAGTTATTGTGTACTAGACACTGAGACGAGTTCTTCACAACTAATATCTCACTGCTCTACTGTGAGACAGGTACTTTTTTAAAATTTTCACTATGAAAAATTTCACACATATAGAGAAATAAAAAGTACAATGAACACCCATATATACACCATCCAGATAAACGACTGTTGATACGTTGCTGTATTTGCTTCTTTCACGTGCCTTTTTTTTTTTTTTTGGCTGAACTATTTTAAAGTAAATTAGAGACATCATAACACTTCAAATATAAATGTTTCGGCATATATTTCCAAATAAGCACATTCTCTTACATTAACTACAATGCTATTGTCATATCTTACAAAAACAATAATTCATTAACACTCTTGTCTGCATTCAAATTTCTCCAACTTCCCTAAAATGTCTTGGACAGCTTTTCTTTAAACCAGGAAACAAAGCTCACACATTGTATTTGACTTGCTTTATCTCTCAGATATATTTAATCTTAAGAAACTAGGCAAAGTATCTTGTGATACTTTTTAAGCCTTCCTCCTAATCTCACATATCTAACACTGCATAGAGAGAAAACAAAACAAAACAAGATATGACCAGGCGACTAGTATTTGACTTTGTGTGCTAGGAAGATAATTTGACAAAGAATTTAAGCAGATTGAGGGAACTATGAGCCCGCTTTCCTCCTTGCTATTCTAATAAGCAATGAATAAGCTGAATGTATCAACTTAAAAGCTTAAGAACTGATGCCTTGAAATGGTATACTTCAACAGTAATAAAACACAGAAATTGCACATTTGTACAAGTGTCTTAAATTGTAAATGTGCCTTAAATGATGATAATTTCAAAATGAGTAATGTTATTTGGACTATGAAGTCCCTGAAGGTTGGTGAGAAAGTCCCTGAAAGTTAGTGAGAAAGTCCCTGAAGGTTAGTTTCCGCCAAGAAACTAAAGTTAAAGTAGCAATGAACATGATGTATACTTTGTAGGTTTCCTTTCCCTTTGCGGGGAGGGCGCTAAATTCAAATCCATTGATCTTGAAAATATTTTATTTCACATATCCAGACCTGGGCTATTCAGTATGTAGCCACTGACTACAAGTAGCTAAACTTAATTAAAATACATAAAATTTAAAACTCATTTTTTCAGTTGCATTAGGCACATTTCAAGTGCTCAGTAGCTACATGTGGCTAGTGGGTACCACATTATAAGGCACAGATATAGAGCATTTCCCTTATCACAGAAAGCTCTATTGGACAGTAGTGATTTAGATTATTCACATGTATTAACTCCCTAAAGAAAGAGGAAGCTCTTGAAAGGTATGGACTTTCCAATTGTTTTACATACAACGTTGAGAACAGAGCAATCCTAAACAAGCAAGTGAAATGTTTTGTTGAGAAGACACAAAGCGGGGCGGGGAGCATTCTCTGCAGACTTATTCATCTCAAAGAAGAAAGCAATACACTGGGGATGTGTTTCTCGGACGTCCCTATGCAGAAAAAATCCAGGCGAGAGCATGATGCGGTGTACAGTGTGCCAAAATGCAGTCTGGATTATCTGATGCAAGATAATTTTACACAGTACATTGATCAACATTTTTAGATATACCTTAGAATAAATGTAAAGCTATTAGAGCATCCATGAAATGTATAATTTCATAGATAATGTTTCTTGCAGGACAAGTTTGATTTCTAAATAACTGTAAGTAAAAATTAAAAATATGAGAATAACAATAAAAGTACTACATAGGTATGGCAAAAATCATTTGGTGATAAGTGAATGAGATGTTTAGGAAACAGCAGCATAGTGTCAAGAGTCTTGGGGACCTACAGATATGGATTCTGGATCTGACCCTGACTAGATCAGTAGTATTTAGTAGTATGCTACTTGCCTTAGGAGCACTCTACTGCAAGTGTTTAGTTTTCTTGGGGCTCACATCTTTAGAGTATTCCTTCCAACTGGACTCAGCTACTCAAATGATTGCATGATAAAAGTGTATATACACACACACAAACACACACACACACACATACACATACACACACACACTCAACGGATGTGGATCTCCTTCCCCTTCCCAAGGAAGAGATGAGATTGTATCAATTTCCTTTGACAAATGAAATTAAGCCTTAGGAGAGAGGAAAACTACTTACAGGAACTTAGTTGATCTTCGTCCTCACAGGGCAAGGCAGAATGCTGAAATGACAAAGCTGAGGGAGAAGAAAGGAGTTCTGAAAGACCGGGTCTGCTTCGAAGAATCCAGATTATCAACTCTGAATCTTGCTGTGGTAGAACAGGGACTTTTGGTCCTTTCTCATTTGACCACGTCCTCACATTGTGGCGTTTCCTCCTCTTTGATCCACACCGCACAGACTGATGCCCACCCGAGGTCCTAGATAACGTTTGCCTCTCTCGAGGGACAAATCCTCCATGAATTCTTCATTTTCCCCGTACCCTGGATGCAGTGACTTGATGCAGTCCCTGCTCTTTGTAAGCAAAAGGATTAAAAATAACCAAGGTCCCCCAGGACTTCTGCGGTCAGTTCTCTCTTCCAGGCCCGAGCTCAGTTCAAAAGCTCAGGGAGAGAATTCAGGTCAGACTGAGGCTTTTATTCTTTGATGGGTTCCTGCTGCTTGCGTAACTGCCAGTGCTGTCACCCTCAACATCCTGACTTCTTCGGAGCAGTCCGGACTTATGGGCTCCGAAAACGTTTGCATTCTGCGGGGACCTTTCCACCAGACCCACACCACTGTCTTCCCGGGAGTTCCACGCATGGCCTAAAGTTTACTAAACGCTTCCTACAATGTCTTGTAGGAACCGAGAATGACAGCAAGCGGTTGTAGGCCTCCGGAAGGGGTCCCAGCTCATCGCAGGGTCTTCCGAGGGCGAAAGGTCGAGAACCCAGAGGAGCCTGGTCTGCCTGGGAACCTCTGCCACTTGAGGAAGAGTGGGGGACGCGGCAACCGCGGTGACAGACCCCTGGGCTCCAAAACACAGCCCCTCAGTCCGCCACCCCCATTCGGCGGCCTTCTCCTAACCTCGGATACGTCTGCGAACCCCCAACTCCACCGGGCTCCGCCACGACCTCGGAAATGCTCCAGTGCGCTAATCCAAACCAGCGCGAGCAGGTTGACAAGCGGCCCTTTCCTTCCCCGCAACACATAAAGGCGCAGAAAGCCAGGCCCAGAATCCACAGCGGCTGCCCAAGGACCGCCCCATCCCAGAGGCCTCAGCGGCACCGCCTGGTCCTGCAGAGGCTGCGGTTCTGCTGGAGTCAACAAGCTTCCCCGCGGAGGAGCGTCTTCACGCGGGTTCTACCTCTGGGCAGGCCCTTCCTGTGCGCAGCTGGCTTTGCGTGTGATTTAATTCCGGACAGAACTAAGCTATCATTTGACTTTGAAGCGGGGGAAGGTGGGAGAGAGGGGGAAGTCTTCCGGCTACTGCCAAGACCGTATCCAAGGAACGTCTGGGCACCTGCTCTCTGCCGGTTAAGTGTTGCGTCTTTGCTTTGCCACCCTAGGTTTTTGTATTCTCCTCTTTGCACCTCTCACCAGCTTTCCCAGCCGAGAGAACAACCACGAACTCTTCAAAGATGCTGTCGCTCGTCTCATAAATGTTTTTTTTAATTTACTTACATTTTAATTGACCTTTTTAAATTGAGAAATGTAACAATCGCATTTTGAAATATGAAATGAAGGTATGAATAGTAATTATTGGACATGTATTGCCCCATCCAGCAAGTGATAAATCCTGCCACGTCCAGCGCAGCTCTGGAAAATAATCCTGAGTGGGAACCGTGGGAGATTGAGAAAAGAAGGAGGACAGCTGGGATCGGGAGGCCCGCTATCCACTGATGATGGAGTAGAGAGAGATTTTATTTTTGCAAGTTGCTTTTATACAAGAGCATACATTTGCTGGCTCAAATAAGATTATCCCCACCCAACCTACACACCCTGCTATAATCATTTGCATTTCAGCACCGCAGTGTTCTCCAATCAGTTCCTACTTCCCCATTCTTAGGATTTGTGGAGGTGAGGCAACCCTTAGTTGTCTTCACAGATTGCAAGGACCTTGTCAGCTTGGCTCTCCACGTGTTCTCATTAAAGCAAAAATAGAATAGTGTCAGGCCCTTCCCAAGCACATTCCCATGCCTCCTTCCTGAGGAAACCACTGGCTTGACTTTTAAAAGTCACTCTTTGCTTTTCTTTACAATTTTATCACATATTTGGAAACTTGATTTCTGACAAAGATGACATTGCATAGCAATGGAGAAAAGATGGTCTTTTCAGTGAAGGTTCTGTTACAGTAGGGTAATCTTATTTTAAAAATAATGAGACCTCTATCTGACTTCATCACAAAAATCAATTCCAGAAGGATTAAAGACCTAAATGTGAAAAACTAAACTATAAAGCTTTTAGAACATAATATGGCAAAGTACCCTTTGGGCTTCATTTTAGGGAAAAAAAAATTCTTAAATAAAAATTCGAAAATGTTAAATAAACTACAAAGATTATTTTGGGTCAGTTGAGGGAAATTTAAATGTGACTCATGTATTGGTAATAGTATCAATCAATTATAATATCTTGAGTGTGATAATGATTTTATGGTTGTGTAGGAAAACGTTCTTGGAAATATTAAAGTTGGAAAGTCTTTTTAATCAAATGAAATATGAGTAGGCACTGCTAGATTGAGGCTAGAGGTTTCTGCCTCCTCCCCAGCATAACCTTCTTTCACCAGGATATAACTCCCAAAGCCAGGAAAACCCCTCCTCAGCAGTTTCACACATTGACCTATCTTCAGATGGAGTTGGGGGCAGGTAATGCTGCTGGGTAGAGTGAAGCAAAATATATTCAGAAACGATCATGGAGTCTCTGGGGAATAGAAATACCCAAAATAGCAGAACCATGTTCCCCAAAGCTTTTATTCTCAAGACCGTGGGACTCAAATTTAAGAAAAAGATGTCCTTCCTCCAATAGACTATCCTGAGAAGTCTGGATATTTAAGCCTCATCCATATTCAAAGTCATTGATTTAGTTCATTTATCTTCAAGATACCTGTAACCAAAGAAATACCATTAGACACAAATGGTGTTTTCCTCTCTTTCCATCTTTCCTTCCTTACTCTTTCAGAGTACAGAATTTGTACCTCTAACATCACACTGTTTACGGTCTACCATGTAAGTGTTTATATGATAAAGTGTTTGTCTATATGAGTACTCTCCAGAGCTTCACTGTCCAACACAGTAGCCACTAGCCACATGTGACTCTTAAGCACTTGAAATGTGGCTAGTCCAAAATGAGATGAGCTGTAACTATAAAATGCACATCATGTTTTTGAGACTTAGTATGAAAAAAAGCAAAATAAGCAATGATTTTTATATTGATTACATGTTGAAATGCTATTTGAATATATTGGATTAAATGAATATATGTTATATTTTAAACTTAATTTTACTTATTGTATTAATGTGGCTGCTAGAAAGTGGCTGCTAGTAGTTCACATTTGTGTTTGGGCTCACATATCTCTTAGACAATGCTGCTCTAGAGCATCAGAGCCTAAGGACAGGGAATTTATCTTGCTCTAGTTTGTGTTCCTCACAGGTGCTAGAACATTTATTGACATGATTTTTATATGCTCAGTAGAAGCCCACTGACAACATTCTGTATCTGATAATCTTCTCTTCTCCATATTAAGATCAGCCTTTCTTCAGCAAAACACCAATGCCCAGTAATTGAAAGGGCATTGCTTAGTTGGAGAAAGCCAGAGAAGGCAACCCTAAGTTAGGAATTTTGGGGAGGTGGAAATGAGCTAAGGATGTAAGACTGGGGCATGCTTCTGCTTAAAAAAAAAAAAAAAAGCAGCTTCAGATATAGCACTTTTGAATCTGTGAATCAATTAGGGTTTACTTATTTATAAAAGTTTTAAAACCCAGGAGCTCTAGCTTGATCCATGGGGTTCAACAGCATGACTATAATTGATCTCTCTCCATTTCGTGGATATATTTCCAGTGTGTTTGCTCCATTTGCAGGCAGCCTCCCTCTTCTCCCACTGCCAGTAGCTTCAGATTAATGTTCAGTGGAAAAAGAAGACATTCATTTCCCTAATACCTCAAAGATAAGTCCAGAAATTGTCCCATGGTCCCTAATTAGCCTAACTGTGGTTATGTCAATCTTAGCCAGAGTTTTCTAGAAAACAGAGCAAGGATAAGAAGGAAGTGAAGCAAAAACATGAAACAAATTGAAGTGGTCCAGCGTTGGCTATTGCTTCATGTCGAGCCCTGGTCTTCCATATTGATTCTGGAGTAATTTCACAAAATTCAAATTCCATGTTTTCACTCTCTGGTCAAAAAACCTATAGGATAAGGCCTATTTCTTTGGTTTATTTAGTAAATTCAGCCAAGAATTCAATTGTTCATCCAAGAAGGCATAAATTTTGTGAGGTGTATATTTCCTGACAATGTAACAAACTAAAATTGGGAAGATGAATAAGAGCTAGCTAAACAAAGAAATTGGGTAGAAGGAATTAAAAATAGCACAGTTGAGGATCAGAACTCATGAAATAGCATGGAATATCTAGAAGACCATAAGATGTTTATGGCTGGAGTGAAGTATGCTTGGGGGGAAATTTGGGAGCCACTATCAGAAAAATAAAGTGTTCTATATCAAGTGTCCTATATTAAAGAATCTGATCTTTATCTTCAAGTTATGAAAAAACAGGAATTTTAAACAATAATGTCATTTGATTAGATGTTTTCTAACGGTCTAGCAGCAGTGGGGCGAGTGAGAGATGAGTTCGGATTAGATATATAGAAAAACCAGTTGGAAACCTATTTAAGCATCTAGGAAGTGCTAAGAGCCTGATTAAAGCACTAACAATGAGAATGGAGTGGAGAATATAGATTGAAATCCTAAATAGCATCTACGGCCATGCCACCCTGAACAAGGCCGATCCCTTCTGATCTCGGGAGCTAAGCAGGGTTGGGCCTGGTTAGTACTTGGGAGACCATCTAGGAAGACCAGGTGTTGTAGACGTAAATAAAAAGTAAGGGATTGTAAACTGATGAGGTCCTTGCAATCTGTGAGGTCAACCAAGGGTTGCCTTGCCTAAAAATAAATAAGAAATTTAAAAAATCAATAGAAAAAAAGAATCCTAAATAGCATATAAAGGATCTGGCGACTGACTGAGGGTGGTGATGAATGAAGGAGAGGAAGAACTTTAAACTGGAGAATTGGATAGGTGGTGGTACCACTTCCTCGATTAAGGAATACAGATTTTATTGAAAAAAAAATTATGAGTTTTAGACATATTTCGTGGTAACCAGAGGATATCCAAGTGGGACAAGTGTTCTGGAGCTCAGGAGATATTTCTAAGACATAAGATGTAGATGTAAGAAGTGTTGGAATGTTTAACAAAATCAATCAGAGAAACTAGCTTGAGAAGAGAATATGCCTAAGGATATACAGCTCTGAGGAAGAACATTCACTGACCAGCAGAGGGAAAAGTTCCTGTGGGAGAAATGGAATAAATAGGCACTAATAAAAGGCAAGCCCAGTGGGTAAGCTCTGAATCATAACTTATGAAGACCTCCAGGGCCATAGCAGACCTAAGAAGTAAAGCTCTTATTATGGCAGAGAGCAGCTCTGTTTAGTTATTAAGGGCAGGTGTTTTAAAAGCTAGGCTAACAAACTAAAAAAAAAATGCTCTCAAAAATGTGACTCAGGTAAAAGGATATGAATAATTAAAGGAGATCCACCGTTTCTTCATCTATAAAGTGAGGAGTTTTGATTAGGTGAATTCCTAGACACTTTCCAGTTCTAAAGTTCTGATCCGATGATCTGGCATTGAAAAATGGGTAGAATTTGGAATTCTATGAGCAATAACCGTTTTTTTTGCTTACCTGCTTATCCAGTCCCCCATTCACCACACCATCTACATGGTTCTCATAGAAGCTGAGATCTACTCCTTCAGTTGACTTTAGAGATGATTACCTGACCTAAGTGGGCCAATGAGACCCTCCCTAGGATTTTGGTTAGGAAAGAAAAGACAGCTTTTCTCTGGATGATGGAAACTGAATATATGTAAAATCTAGAGTTGATAGTAATCATGATTCACAATGAGGTGTTCAAAAATAGAAAAAAAGCCAGAATGTAGACAATACGAGAAGTAGAGGTGACAAATGGAGAAAAAACTGCCTGGGTTTTCCAAAATACTTTAGGTTCTGGTCCCAGTCCACTGTTAGAAGCTATTGCAACCTGAGTTACATGAGATACCCCCAATATCCCGCTAATAACACCTTCTTTGAGACAAATAGCACCAGTTGATTTGTTATTTACAAACTAAAGTCTCAACTAATATACTTAGGGCACATATGGGAAAGAAAAAAGTAAATGGGAGAAAATCATGAAAACTTTAATAAAATGTTACCGAATTGAAAAATGAACAGGTATGAAATCACTGTGGTCTTGACCTTGGTGTTGTTTTCACAACGTAAGCAATGTCAACTTATTAATTAATGCTCTCATTCATTGTTTATTAATTTAAAAATGTGTCCTACTCTTCTTTCTCCCTCAATGTGTTCATAACTTGGTAACACAACCATCCTGTAAAATGCTACATGTGGTCCGTTGATCATGACAGACCCTGCCATCAAGCACCATGACTCAATTGTCAGTTTTTCTCCATTCCAATCAAAATTGTTGCAGCCAAGATCATATTTGCTAAGGCAGGTGGATTAGTCTCTTTAAAGGGACTCTCATTCATCAGATAGTTCCAGTCTCAAAACTTAGGGACTATAGCAGTTGGTGGAGAAATGTCTTCTTCTCCAGTTGAGAAATGATGGGCGTGGCTGCTATTAGATAAGATGCAGATTCCTCTCTGGCTCCAGGGATGGCAAGTGCTGATCTTTCTGGGAATGTAGCTCAGCTGCTACTTCTAGACTATGTTACTGAGACAAGTTGGTATTTCTTTGATAGCTGATAGGGCTGTTGGTCTAAGAGATGCTTCAGCACAAGATATTGAGTTTTATATCTTGCTGGTGGGAAAATAAATTGGTCCAACCTCTATGAAAGTCAAGTTGGCAAAATCTATCATACAAATGCACACATCCTCTAGCACCAAAATTCCAGTTCTAGGAATTTACTCTACATGTATACTTACACGTGTGAGAAGTAAGAATGTATAAGACTATTCACTGTAACATCATATACTCAAGATTGGAAATCAAAAGTCCATCTATAGTGGACTGGCTAAATAAAAACTACATTCAAACCATGGAATACTATGCAGCTATAAACAATAAGTAGGCACTTGATCTACTGATATGGAATGACCTCTGTGATATATGGTAATATTAAGTGCAGATGTTTCTGTATAGGTTGCCATTAATGCTTAAAAAGAAAAACTACATATTTGTATTCCCTTGGATATAAGTAGAAAAACCTCTGGAAGGGCACACAAAAAATTTAGTTATAAAAAATGGTTGCCTCTAGGTAGAATTTGGTGGTGAGGGAATGGAAGACGACTTTTCACTTATACGACTGTCTGTGCCTTTTCAACTTTGTACACATGAAAGTTTTTCTCATTAAAAAAATAAAATTTTAATTTAAAAAATGGGGGTGGTGACATTTTAAATAGTACTTCCCAAATGCTGGTCTGTAAATCAGTGCATGCCCATGAATAATAATTAATCCACCACAAAATCAGAAAAATAATAAGAATGTGTGAATTTTCCATATGGCTGAATTTAATCTGAAGGACCATCCTTTATTCTTAAGTACTTTGTATGGAGGTGTTAGTAGATAGTCATTACCAATGTAGTGTTTATTTACACAATGGGCATAATTTAAAAGTTGGCATCATTATATCAATAAATCAAGAGTGCTGAAACAAAGTATTGAATCACTGATTTAGACATGGCTTTTGTTCTCATGTTGGATAATCAGCTGTTACATGTTATTTCGGAAGGCATTCCTCCTATGTATTTCATGATGTCGAGTAAGTGATGAATTATAGCTGAAGGCTTTTCCACATTCATTACATTCATAAGGTTTTTCTCCAGTGTGATGTCTCTGATGTTTCTTAAAGGATGAATCATGCCTATAGGCTTTTCCACAGCGGTTGCATTCATATGCTTTCACTCCTGTATGAACAGTTTTATGGTTGCTAAGGTGTATCCTCTGCCTAAAGGCCTTACCACATTCCTTACATTTGTAGGGTCTCTCCCCAGTATGAATTCTCTGATGATGCGTTAGATATGCTCTATGACTAAAGGTTTTACAACATGCAGTGCATGCATAGGGCTTCTCCCCAGTGTGAATTCTTACATGTTCACTAAGGTGTCTAATCTGTCGAAAGGTTTTCCCACATTCATTGCAGGTAAAGGGTTTCTCTCCAGAATGAGTTCTCAAATGTTGAATCAAACTAATGTTCTGGCTGAAAGCTTTTTGACATTTATCACATACATAGGGTTTCTCCCCAGTGTGAGTTCTGTGATGCTGATTAAGAGACGAGCGATGTCTGAAGGCTTTGCCACATTCTTCACATTCAAAAGGTTTCTCACCAGTATGGATTCTCTGGTGGGTATTAAGGGATGCACTTTGACTAAAGGCCCTTCCACATTCCTTACATCTGAAAGGTTTCTCACCAGTATGAATTCTCATGTGTTCAGTGAGATGAATGGGCTGTTTGAAGATTTTTTCACATATATTACATTCATAGGTTTTTGTTCTTATGTAACTTGTTGGATGATTAATCAAATCTAATTTGTATTTTTTCCTCTTTCTAAGTGTGTCATATTTACGGTGCCTCTGTTCTAAAATAACATTTGAACTCACAATATTTCCCCCAAATTTGTTAGTTTCTTGGCCTCTCTTCTTGTGAGTCAAGATGGTTTGTCTTACAACTCTTCCATGGGCATCCCGATGCCTTTCTAACTCATCATCATATTTGGAGACTTTTTCCAATGTGGAACAAATGACATCATCCCTCACAAACCTTTCCATCATAATGCCATGATATAACTGTTTCTGCAAAATAGCATTCTTTGCAGTTGACATACTGGTTTCTGTTTTACTCTTCAAGTCTGAAAGAAATGGAAAAAATACAAATAATTCATATTCTTTATGCTTTGAAAAATCAATTATTATAGTGGGTATGGAATAGAGATTTAGATAACAATACATACAAAGTACATGAGATTTTGATAATATTTAAATATGGTTATGCAGCCTGAAGAGGTAATGAGGAATTAAGAAACAGTAAATAGGGTAAAAGTGTAACTTCATATAGAGAGTAAAATTTGAGCAATTTACTCCTGCTTTTTCTAATAACACTAAATAATGAAATTTCAGAGCTATGTCATAACAATACGTTTTTAAATTGACAACTACTTTTTTATCTCAGAAAGATAAAAAGATATCTGTCCCTCAACCCCAGCAGCAGTCTGAGACATTAGTTCAAAAACTAAGGTTGGAACTAATGATATTCACAAGAACATTAAGCTGCATTTTATTGAAACTCATGTTAATATTTACACATTGTTGTTTCTTGTGCTTATTAATCTGTCCCTGGAAGTGTTATTTATACAAAGGAGACTTGTAAGAAACCCAGACTATGTTGCTACTATTGCTATTTTTATGAAAATATCCTTTAACCTTTAAAATTCTGGCTGGTTTTCTTACTTGATAACTTGTTGTATGCATTACTAATATTTCATCTAATAGCTCTGTATCCTGAAAGGTAAAACATCTTGTAGGATGTTTTTGTCAACACAAAAGGATTATCAGTACTTCCAAATTCCACATTCTAAATGAATAGAAGTGAGAACAGAGTCTCTGTTCTGCAGGCTCCCGACTCTGGTCCTGAATAGTGGAGGAGGAAGAGAAGACAGGGAAAGATGAAGCTGCCATCTCTGTCTGCCTCCCCAGTTCAGTATCTAGGCCTGCAGTAGGCCCAAGCTAGGGGAGAAGAGGAGATTTAACTTTGAATGAAGATGAGAGTTTTTATTATTGTACTGAACTAAACATTTTACTAAAATCAGACTGTTTTTATTATTTAAAGGAACTGGGCCATCAATGGGAACTCTTTGAGATTTCATCCAGAGGCAGGGAAAGAATATAACTGTTGTTTTTATTATTATTTCCATTATTATAAGTTGAAAATGAGAAAACCTGAGAATGTACTGGAATTAAAAACAGAGTGAAACAAGGTGATCAGCTATAAGATCAATATGCAAAACCAATTCTGTTATTATACACAAGCAACAAACAAAAAAACACAATTTTAAATGTCATCTATAAAAGCGACAAAATGTAGGGTCTTCAACATGAATGTAAGAAAAGAGATTCAATATGTAAAAGAGCTTTATGGGGAAAATCCTGAAACTTTATTGGAAAAAAATTAGGAAATATCAATAAACAGAGCAATATACCATGTTCCTGGACAGCAAGACTCAATAGCATTATATTAATCCTCCCAAATTGGTCTATAAATTCAATTCTATTCTAATCAAACTACCACTAGAGTATTTATAAGTGTGTGTATGTAATGCATGCATTATATAATTTTGATGCATTATATATATTGATGCATTCATTATACAACTTGTATGGAAAAGCAAGGGGTTAAGAATAGCCAGGATAATTTTGAAGAACAAGATAGGAGAACTACCTCTACCAGATATTAAGTTTCAGATGAAATACAGTAATTAAGACAGCCTGGCATTAGAGTAGCGATAGAAAAACAGAAAACTGGAACAGAATAGAGAGCCCAGAAATAGACCCAAGCAGATAAACAAACTTGACAGGTGACAGAGTACCATTAACTATTAATAAATAACTATTAATAATTATAATAATAAACTTATAAATTATTCGTAGACTGATTATCCATGGGAAAAATATTACACTACTCACTTCGCACTATATATAAAATAAGTCCCAGGTAAATTAAACCTAATTAAACCTAAGAAACACGTGTATACGTACACAAGAAGATACATACATGAAGATTGACTGCAGCATCTTTGTAAGCCCAAATTTAGAAACAGTATAAATGTTTACCAACAGGAAAGTGGATAAATAAACTGTGGTTTATTAAGTCAACGAAATGTACGAACTGGAACAATATGGATAAATAGGAACAGTGTTGAATGAGAAAAGCAAGTACAAGAAGTATATTTACCTTTTATTTAAAAAATAAGATATGAAAAAGTGCTATATATTGTTGAGGGATATACACATATAATAAAATTATGACGACATATATGAGAATGGTAATATTTATACTCAGAAAAGTTGTTTTTTTCAAAAGGTAGGAGGGGAACAATGAGGCTTCAACTCTATTTTATTTCTTAATCTAGGTGGAAGTTACAAAGAAACTTGTTATAGTGTTCTCTATGCCTTTCTGAACATCAAAAATATTTCATAAAATGGCAGACTTTAAGGAGATTGTGGTAGATCTTTAAATTTGGTGAGAAGGAATCCTGTGGTAATTTCTCTTGCAGGAGTTTTCATAAAGTAATTGTTACAAAAAATTAAGATACATGAGTTAAAAAGAGTGGGAACTGAAAGCTAGGATTATTAAATGAAAGATGGTGAACAGAATACAAGAGAGAATATTAAGATTTGTAGACTGCAGTGAGAATCCTAAAAAGAGATCTGTCTTCTGTAAGGATAGACCACATATAGCTGACTGAATAGAGAAAGGAGTTTTCAATTGCTGACTTTAGGATACTAAAGAAAAAGGGAAAATCAAGTTTAACCTTAATGAAGATAAGA
The DNA here is from genome assembly GCF_000325575.1 of Pteropus alecto. Classification (NCBI taxonomy): domain Eukaryota; kingdom Metazoa; phylum Chordata; class Mammalia; order Chiroptera; family Pteropodidae; genus Pteropus; species Pteropus alecto. Next base: position 667,384 of record NW_006429634.1, on the reverse strand, counting down.
CTTCTCTTCCCTCCAACTCCAGAAAAACTTTCCCAAGGTCAAGTGGAAAAAAAGAGGTGGCAGAGTGAGGGGTGAAGTCAAGTCTAATGCATGACCTGTCCAGTGGCCACAACCTAGGAAAGACTTTGGGCACGCCGGCCTACATATGAAAACCTAGTATCTGCCTTGGTCTCACCTGAACTGGGATGTCCTGGGCCTTCTTTCTCTGTCATCCATGGGTCTTCTCCTTTCTCCAACTGGGAAATTACCCTAGGTTTGGAAATTTGATATCCTGCTTATGGAATAAAAAAAGAATATGAATGTTTATGCTGAAGTCTAAGAGCTACCCCCAGAATTTAGTTCCAGTCCTCTGATAGTCAGGGTTTCTGAAAATAGAAAGGGGCACCACACCATGTCTATTCTAGCTCTATAAAGTAAAGTTGCTCCCCTGAGGAAGGAGAATCGGATATGTCCTGACTTGATTTTCAAAGGAATGAGACATCTTGAATACAGAACCCAAGGCCAAGATCCAGGGAATCTACAACATTTAACAATTTAGAAATAATGATTCTCCTGTAATGGGCAGGTTTTATACATTTAGCCCATCCTTACCCACTGAGACCAGGTTCCCGTAGTTTTCCAACATCACCTCCCGGTACAAATTCTGGTGAGCCGGAGTCAGTTGCCCCCACTCCTCCTGAGTGAAGTTCACAGATATGTCCTTGAAGGTCAATTGTTCCTAGAATATCAAATATATTTATTTTCAGCCAGAGATCACCTCCATCAAAGTCTAAGGAGTTCTGATAGTATTCTAAGTTTCAAGGGATTCTAAATTGTTTTACTTGGAGCCTCCTCTAGATCTGTTTAGAAATTCTCTAGAGATTACATAAATAATTCAATACATAGAAAGACAGGTGGTCATATGTGCCTTGGAAAATATTAAGCAGGATAAGGAGAATAGGGAGAGTCACAGTGAGGGTAGTGATGTTGGAGAAGGCCTCTCAGAAAAGGGTGACATTTGACCAGAGGTGTGAATTCAGTGAGGAAAAGTCATGTGGAAGTTTAAGGGGAGAAAATTTTAGGCTGGTATAAAGGAACTAAGGTGAGAGTGTCCTTGCCTTGTCTCAGAAACAGAAAAGTGAACAGTATCAGTGGAGGCAGGTTAGTAAAGGGGAGAGTGGAAGAAGATGAGATCAGAGAGGCCTGGAGAGGAGAGGGAGAAGGTAGAAAGGCTTTTAGCACCTATTGTGATAGTGTCTTGAGGGCCCAGTATATCTCTTGGTGACTTAGGGCTCTGCTGGAGTTTAATGAAAAAAAAAAAAAAAAAAAAGAACAAAACTGTCCAGAACTGTAGTCTTAACCTCTTCCTAGCTCAAATCCTGAAGAAATAAAAAAAAGATCATCCCCTCCACAGTGCTGGTGTGGGGCACTGGTAGCTGGGTTAATCAGAAGTGAACTCAATCAAAGCTGTATCTTAGCCAGAGCACAGCCACAGCTCTAAGAGAAATATGAAGAATCAGTACTTATTAACTACCAGAGGAAAGGGCTTAGAGTATTTTAGAAATAAACAGAATGAAACAAAACAAACTATATATATGTTTAAACCTCCACTATTCTTTTATTCACAGTATGTGAACTATAACAAAAATTGTCAGATATGTGAATAAGGAGGAAAATCTGACCTATAATCAATAAAAATCAATAGAAGCAAACACATGGGTGACCAAGTCATTAAAATTAGTAGACAAAAAGTTTAAAGCAATTATAAAAATATGTTAAATAATTTAAAATAAAATATAGATAGAATGGGTGAAAACATGAGCAATTGAGGGAGAGACAGAAATGCTAAAAAAAAAACTAAATGAAAATTCTACAGCCGAAAAATATATCTGAAAAGCCCACTGGATGGGCTTAATGGCAGACTAGACCCTGATAAAGACAAGATCAGTAAAACTTGAGACAGTTCAGTAGATATTATTAAAACTGAAGTACCAAGAGAAAAAAAATCTGGGATATCAAGCAGTTTCATACACATATCACTAGAATCTCAGGAGATGAGAAAATGGGCAGAAAAATATTTGAAGAGATAAAGGCTGAAAAGTTTCCAAATCAATCTACAGATTCAAGAAGCTCAGCGAGCCCCAGAAAAAATAAATTCAAAGAAAACCATTCCCATGCACATCAGAGTAAAAGTGCTGAAGAACAAAGTTAAAAGAGAAGATTGCAAAAGTAGCCAAAAGAAGGCAGGAAAGAAGGAAAAAGAAAAACAAGAAAAGTGTCATTAAAAAATAGCAGACACACCAGATATAGGCAAATGATAAGAAAAACAGCTAACTTCTCATCCTGAACAATATAAATAAAAGATCATAAAACATCTTTATAGTGCTTAAAAGAAAGAACAGTCAACCTAGAAATCTATAACCAGTAAAAGATCCTCAAATAGGAAGATAATATAAAGATATTTTTAGATCAACAAAAAACAGTGAGAATTTGTCATTAGGACACCCATACTACAAGAAATGCTAAAAGACATTATTTAGTCTGCAGGGAAATGATGCCAGATAGAAGCTCAGAACTAAAGGAAGGAATTAAGAGTGCCAGAATTGGTAAATATGTGGGTACATATGAAAGACTCATTTTCTTTTCCTTTTCTTAATTTTTCTATGACACAATTTACTGTTAAAAGTAAAAATAAGAACAATATATTGTGGGGTTTATAACATGTTAAGTGAAACGTATGATGACAATATACAAAGAATGGGAGAGAGTAAATAGAAATATAATGCTTTCATATTGTTTGTGAAACAGTATAATATTAATTCAAAGCAACTGTGATATGTTAAAAAATGTATATTGTAATGGCTAAAGTAACCGCTAAAAACAATCAAAGAAGTATAGCTAAAAACTAACTAGGGACATAAAATGGAATACTAAAAAACTATTCAATTCAAAAGAAGGCAGGAGAGGAAGGACAAAGAAACAAAGAACAGATGGGACAAACAGCAAACAAAGAACAAGATTATACACTTAAATACCATTGTATTAATGATTATGTAAATGAACTAACAAAGCAAGACCCAGCTATATTTAAGAAGGTCACACTTTAAATATAAAGACACAAGTAGGTCAAAAGTAAAAGAATGTAAAAAGCTATACCATACAAACAATAACTAAAAGAACACTGGAGAAGCTATATTAAATAAGACAAAGTGGACTTCAGAAAAAGGAATATTACTAGGTATAAAAAGAGACATTTCATAATGATAAAGGGTCAGTTCATCAGGAAGACAACAATCCCACACATTTATGCATCTAATAGAATTCAAACTAGAGTTGATAGAATTAAAGGGTGATATGGACAAAACCACAATAATTAGAGATTTTAATATTCCTCTCTCAGTAATTGACACAAGTAGACAAAAATTCATTAAGGATATAGCTTGAACAACTTATTGCTAACTTAACCTGACATTTATAGAACATTATACTTAACAACTAGAGAATATACATTCTTATTTAAACCTTCTATTTTGAGATAATTTTACAGGATTTTATATGTAAATCTATTTACATGCAGTTATAAGAAATAATACAGAGATCTCATATACTCTCTCCTGGGGGTGAAGCAGAGTTTTGATTAGAAAGAGGTATGAGGAAACTTTCTGAGATTGTGGGCATGTTCTTTATCTTGATTTGATTGCATGGTACACACATACTATGCACTTTCTTAAGTGTTTTTTTCCCATATGTAAATTATACTACAATTCAAAAAAATTAATCTTTTCCCAGTGCTAAGAATCTCATCAGTTTTTGATAAATGTCAGGAAGAAATTCCAGAAAAGTAGAATACAGAAATAAGTTAACTCTTTAAAAAATTAGACTATTGTCACTTCTTCCATATTTCTGTAAATAACTTTAGAATGCATTTCAATCCTAGAAGGTATTAGCATCTGAATTAGTTGCAGAAATGGGGTTGTAAACAGCAAAAAAAAAAATAAAAAAAAAAATTGCCCCAGATCACTAAGCTAGTAAATACAAAAGAAGAATTCAATTCCTTTACCATCTAATCCTTTACCATCTAATTTCAGAACCCAAGTTCTTTTCACTTGAAATTCTTCTGTTCTCGAATAACATCTTCTCTTTAATAGTCTTCCCTTCTTGTTTATTCAACAATTTTCCTTCTGTTTCACCTATTCTTCTCACCACTCCTGACGCCCTGGTGTATCTGCTTGGCCTACTGTGTGCAATGTGTGGCATGACCATTTCTTCTTTACTTACTTCTTTGGCTGCAGTTTGTCCTCTGTTCCCAATACTACACTAAAGGTCACCTCATGAAGTTCACAAGCAATATATGTATGTCATTAAGAATGTCAGAACTTTCTTCTCACTTACAAAGTCTGTCTTTTAATATGAAATACTCAAATAAAATGAGGCTTATCCTAGATCCCAAGTGGTATCTGTTGGTTTTTAGGGGCTAGAATGATATCATTCATTTTGCTTTCTCTACAGAAATTAGCACAACATTAGATCTAGATGTTGGTTAGAAACGAGAGTTACACAGTGAGAAGCCACTATAAGGACATAAATTGCTACCACCATGGCCCAGTTTTCTGTATAAGAGAAACTTGCTCTGAGCTCCCAAGGTTGAATTCATTAGCCTCAATACTCCCTTTACTTCCCAAAAAAGGGGCAAGTTATGGCCTTAAAAACCAAAAAGCATGTCAAGAAAATGAGAGCGAACTCCAACCCACCTGGGATTCTGCAGTCGAGGCCCTAGAGGTCACTTCATCCTTTAAACTTTCTCCCTGGGTCTCATCAGCATCCTGAGATAGCAGAGCTGAGGAAGGAAAAGAGCCATGAAGTTTGCATCTCCCCAAATCCCCCGAACCAAAAAACTGCCTGCAGACCTGCTGAATGTGGCTCTTCCCTCAATATATTCACAAAGAGGGGCATTTAGAATGACGCAAGAGCAGACTGGAGCCTCCTTAATGAGGATCTGCTGTGCACTGCTTTGGGGATCAGTATTTCCCAATGGTCAATCCTGGTCCAAAAACACAGATCCACCAGACCGCGCCTCTGTTTAAAGGTTCCCCAAAACAAAGAAAAATCCAGACATTTCCCATGGCCTTCTAGGCACTCTATAATCTCCCTGGAGCATATTTTCCCATCATTGATTGCTTCTAATCACCATCCTTTACCTGTTGACACATACATTGACCACATTCTTAACCCTCAGTTAGACTACAACGTTCTCCATTCTCTGAACCACTCTTCAAGGTACCACTCATGTATCCTTTCCCCAAATCATCTCTAAAAAACTTGTACAACTTTCAAGGCCAAATTCAATGCTATCTCATTTGTTAAAATTTCTCATATAAATACAATCGGAAGAATGCTTCCCATCCCTTGTCTTCCAAAAGAACTTTACCATAGCATTTTCCTAGGCTACCTGCTATTATTTTGATCTGGGTATGTGTCTATCTCTATCAATTAATAATTAGCACTAAAGATCGTTATTCATTTTTCCATCTGTCAAGGTGCTTAGCAAAGTCCCTGCTTGGCACAGTGAGAATACAATAAATATTGGCTGTTTTTGAAGTGTTAAAGGTATGAACTAAGAGACCACATGAGACACATGAATTCCTCTGTCCATCTATCTATCCTGACCACAACACTAAATAACATGTAATCTTGGACGTATTTCCCACTGAACCCTTATATTTCAAGGTAAAATGAAAGTAATCAAGCATATCATTCCTTCCTCTCAGCAGAAGATGAAAACGAACAAATACTTGTGAAAAATATTAGTTTGGGGCTAAAATGACTGAAACTTGTGAAAGAAAACCATTGGAGGTCCTAAAGGTGCAAAAGCCTTTGACCTTGCTGTCTATGAATCACATTTACACACTTGGGAGTGGCTGGTGGGGAACATCTTGCGCCTGTCTCCTTGTCATGTGTGTATTTGAGGATGGGAGATGGGAGCAGCACGGAGCGGCATGGAGCAGAATATTTTCTCTCATAGCTATTCCCTTCCCAAAAGCCACAAGTATGAACCTGAGAGACCTGCTTTCCTCCAATTTTCTCCCAAGAGATCAGAACAATGAAATATGTATCTATCTTTTCACACACAAACGAGACCTCCTTCTTCTCCTTCCATCCCCACAACCATTGGTCTATTCTCACCTTCTCCTTCAAAGAGCTTAGTCACATCCTCCCACAGAAGCGCCCCCTCCTGGGCCTTCTTAGGATGGTGCAACTTCACCCAGGTGCTGGCCTGGGTGGGCAGGGTGATCAGGAGCTGCTGCAGCATGACCACAACCTGTTGGCTGGGCTTGTCCACTTCTGGTGGGGA
>NW_006429634.1:658950-660991 GCF_000325575.1 Pteropus alecto | reverse complement strand
GCCTTCAGCATGTTCCTGCGGCACCAGATCCTAGGGGCTCCTAGAAGCCGATGTGACTTTAACAACGCTGAAAAACTCGCTCCTCTCTTAAATTCAGTACTGCCTCCTTGGGAGGCAGCCGGTTGAGGAGGTCTGAGTGCATGCCTTTGTTCTTCTAGAGGAGCAAAAGGCAGGAGATGAGGAATCCAGAAGCACTGATCATACAGCCAGAACTCCAGAGCTTGCAAAAAATATATATTCAAAACTGCAAAAGATCCAAAAACAAAGATTTGGCATCAATGTGAGAATAAGTATAATCAATGCTCTTGGATATGACTCCACCTCCCAGTTCCATACACACATACACAAAAAGCGAAAGATACACAAACATGCACAGATTCTGCCTTAACTTCTCTCTTTGTAAGCTGCATGCATGTTTGAAATCAGACAGCCTGGGTTAGAATCCTGATACTTGCATTTAAAAACTCTGAGGCACTTCAACTGCCTGAGCTTCAGTTTCTTCATCTATAAAATAGGAATAATAATATATGTTTTTTCTTCATAGGGTTGTAATGTTGATTAGAGACAATGTTAGGCATACAGCAAACTCTTAAACATTGTTATAAACATTTTGTTTTAATGCTGCATCATAGCGTATCTTTTAAAGTTATTTTTTAAAACAATTAGAGATCTCAATTTAAAGTTCCTTTCAAGTATCTCAACTGATGGAATAATCACATAGCTGCAGTTTTCACATAGGCAAGCAGTGACAGACACATCACAACCCATGTGATTCCCTAGCAGCGGGCAAGTCCTTTTAACCTCTTTGTTAAGATGCATCCTGGTTTCAAAAATGTCAAAATTGGGAGAGAGGGTAAATCGTTAAATGGAGGAAATACAGTACCTCGAGTATAATGAGTACTGCATAGCTGTTTGTAACAGGCAAATTTGGAAAAAAAAAAACAAAACAAAAAACCCAAATGTATCATCTAAATCATCCAACTCCTGGCATCTGAGCAGGTTAAGTCCAGGTCCATTGTATCTGGAGCCCCAAGAACAGTCCTAGCTTCGTGGAAAGGAGGCCAACCCAACTTTTTGAAGTTTGTTGGCTAGGGTATGTGGTTTACTGGTGTATCTTTTTTTCAGCTGTAACTGATGAAGAGAAAGGAGCTGCACATCCTATGAACTCTGGAGAATGTGGAAAATATGCTGTCTCTGAATATATAACAAATGTCTTGTTACAAAGGTGGAGAAACTTATGAAACAGTTGATGACAGAGAATGTTCCTTTCAAAGGTGCCCCTTTTCGCTGCTCCCAAATATGCCTCCCTCGGACTTAGAAACAACAGACACAGGCGATGTAGCCTCCTACTCACCAGATCGGCCTTGGACGCAGGTAGGACCAGAGACCCGGGCGTAAGTGCACTCGCTCTCGAGGCTTTCAGCTCCAGAGGGTGTCTCTTTAGAGGAGGACTGAGTGGTAACGGATTTGTTCGTGCCCAGCCTTTTACAGACAGACCACATCCCCACTCAACACAACCATTGCTCAAAAAAACCAAAATACAAAAAACAAACAAACAAAAAACAGCCAACGTTCACGTGGGCCTCCGGACTGGAGGTGGGTCTTCTCCAAATTCCCAACGACAGGAGGCCTAGGGAGGGTGCTACTGCTCCACGTCAACCCACCGTCTTCCAAGGTGGCCTTTCTCAGCTGCACCCACAAGAGCCGGGCTCTGGGGGCCGCAGTGGGAGGGGTGCCCTGAACTGGCTTTCCGCGGACCCGGGCGAGGATACACCTCGCCGGCTGCGGCTCTAATGCCCGGGAGGCGGCAGTGGCCAGGTCCCCAGTGCCCCGCTTCTTGGGCCGCAGCGCGGTGTCTCCCCGCGCCTCTGCCTCCCCACGCGCCCTCCCGGTTGCCAGCGCTGCGGGTCGCCCTCGCGCAGGCCCCGGTGGGCCCCCGGGTGCGGCCCACCCACGCGGCCGTGCCGCCACCCAGTCCAGCGCCCTAGCGTCTTCCGGTGGGCGCCTCAAGCCCGGCTGCAGGCTCCGCCCCGCCCGCTGC
>NW_006429634.1:616097-658909 GCF_000325575.1 Pteropus alecto | reverse complement strand
TGCCGGGGAGCGCCCGAAAACCCGGAAACCCGGATCCGGCGGAGCGCGCCCACGAGGGCTGCCCAGACCCAGGGGCGGTGGCCACCCAAGCAGACCGCCTTACTTTTTCTGACAGTGGTCCCCAGAGACTACGCGACTGGGAGCTCTTCCAGTGGGGAAGCCCCTTCTCTGTCATTCATTCATTCATTCAACTGTCTTCTTAGTGCCTAGGTCTGCCATGCATTGTTACAAGGTCGGAGGATACAGCAGTTATCAAAATGCAGTCCCTGCTTTCTTGCATCTTATATCCAATGAGACTAAATAGACAAAAAAAATAATAATAATAAAAAATAATATCCCAGGTGATAAGGGTTATGAGGAAAAGGAAAGCAGTGTGTAGAGTGGGGGACAGAGGATAACTGGAGTTCCTCTTTCTGTTAATAGTGGGCTAGGATATTTATAACAACTCCCCTCAGAAAGCAATAATAAAAAATAAGTCTGGAACATAGCTAGATAGATAGATAGATAGATAGATAAATGTTTATATATAAAATATGCTTATATATATAATGCTTATATATATAATGCTTATATACATACATACATATATATATTAATGTTCTTAGAGGTGTGTGTTAATTTGCTAGGGCTGTCATAAAATAACACCAACTGGGTGGCTTAAATGACAGAACTGTATTTTCTCACAGTTGTGGAGGCTAAAAATCCAGGATCCAGGTCTCAGCGGAGTTGATTTCTTCTGAGACCTTTCTCTTTGGCTTGCAAATGACTGTGTCTTCATTTGGTCTTCTCTGTGTATCCTCACCTGGTCTCTCCTCCCTGTGTTCTCACATGGTCTTTCCTTCTTGTACTTGCGTGCCCCTGGTGTCTGTGTGCACAAATTTCCTTTTCTTATAAGGACACCAGTCAGTTGGGTTTAGAGCACAACCTAACGCTTCATTTTAACTCAATTATCTCTTTAAAGTGATTAAGTTTAATCACTGAAATATGTGATTAAATATACAGTACTGGGGGTTAGGGTTTTGACATATGAATTTTGGGACACACAATTCAGCCCATAACAAGGTGTCTAAGAGATGGCAAGATAGAATTACCAGGCCATAAGCTGGAAAGCCAGGATCCAAGGAGGTAATCCAACTTGGAACACTGGAAGATGCTTTTGCCCTGAGGCATTTAGCTAGCTGGAAAATGATGATCTTCCTTTTGTACTTCAAAGGAGAAAAAAATAAATAAAACACAATGTGTAAGGAGTAAAATAGAAGACCCTCTGTATAATAACTGGGACTCCAAAGGGCTACACCTTCAGGATGAGGATGAATTGGTAGTGGAATAGCTTGAGAGGAATTTACAGGCTGGGGTCAAATTGTCTGTCTTAAGTCTTAGTCTTGGTTTCAGGTGGTCTCTAACTGTAATGTCACCAGATAGATAACTGGCAAAAGCGAATACAAATCCTCACTGGAGGAAAGCATTATATTTTTAGGCCTTAAATTGTTCCTACACAAAAGTTATCATAGAAATTTTAAGTACAGAATTAAAGATAAACAGGTACACAGGAAACTAGACTATTTTTGGTGAATGTTTCATCAGAAACATAAACGGAAAAAGACGTGCAAAAATAACTTGTTTTGGAATTATCAGATGCAAACTATAAAATAATTTCTATTTTCTTTGTTCAAAGAAATAAATGATAACAGACAGTTTGGGCAGGTATCTGGAAACTATAAAAAGGGATAGAGCAGGTATAAAAAAAGAACTAAATAGAAATTCTATGAGAAATACCATAACAAAATTAAGAACTCAGTGGATATGTAGACATAGCTGAATAGAGAATAAATGAAATAGAAAGTAGGTCAGAAGAGATTATCCAGAATAGAGCATTGAGAAACAAAAAGGTAGAATATACAGAAGAGAGGATAAGAGACATACATGATTCAGTGAGAAGGGGTCTAGCATAAGTTTAAAAAACTAGAGCAGAAACAGTATTTGAAGAGATAATGGCTGAATTTTTTTCAGTACTTTTGAAACCAACCAGATCACAGATATTAGAACTCAAATAACTACCTAATGGGATAAATGAAAAGAAATCCACACTTAGACACATTATAGTTAAACTTCAAAAAACCGAAGACAAAGAGAAAATCTTAAAAGTAGCTGTGGTGGTTTTAAAATACATCCATTCCTCCCTCTAATATGTAGAGATCAATTTCTCTTCCCTTGAATGTGAGGCAGACTCACTTCTAAAGAATAGAATATGGGGAAGTGATTGTGTGTGATTTCAGAAGGTAAGTCATAAAAGACATTACCACTTCTACCTTGCATACTCTTTGCTTGCTCTGAGGAAAGCCAGCTGAATAACCAGCATCAGCTTGCCAGCCACATGAGTGAGCCATCTTGGAAGTGTATTCTCTATCCTCAATCACGCTTTCAGATGACTCTAACATCAGCTGACGTCTTGATGGCAACTTCATATTGACTGCATCCTGAGCCAGAACTTCCCATCTAAGCAGCTTCTGAGTTACTGATCCATGAAAATTGTGAGATTAAAAAATGTTTATTTTTTAAGCCAATAAGTTTTAGAGTTGTTATGCAGCAATTGCTAACTAATGCAGTGGCAAAATTTGGTGACTAATACAAGTGGCATTATAACAGCAAATTTATCTCAGCAATAAAGCAATGATGGAAGCCAGAAGATTATGCAATGAAATCTTCAATGTTTTGTGAGAAAATAATTGACAATCAGTTATTCAGTGCAGAGTAAACAAAAAAAAAAATCCTTCAAGAATAGAAGTGACATAAAGACATTTTCAGACAAATAAAAACTAAGTTTGCCAGCAGAAGATTATACTAAAGGAAATTCTCAAGGTTGAATTTCAGGTAGAAAGAATATGATTCCAGATGAAAGCACAAAGATACAAAAAGGAAAGAAAAACAAAGAAACCAGAATATATAACTAAATCTAAATGAGCATTTACAGACTAAAAATTTTTTATTTGTGAGGTTTTAAAAGATATAATTAAAATACCCAAGAAAAATAGCACATAGGTCAGAAGGGGATGGAGTTAAAATATCCTAAGTTAAAATATAACATTTTAAGTGTTAATTACATTAAACTAAGTTTAAGTTAAAGTACCCTAAGGACTATCTTGGAGGAGGGTAGACGTATTCATTAACATTAATTTTATAACATTAAATAAGTAAAAAAATGTACATCAGCTAGAATACTTCTATTACTGAACATAAAAATCTCTTATAAAATTATAGTAATTAAGAAAATGTGGTAGGTATTGGTGAAATAATAGGTAAACTGAACAATGGAACAGAACAGGATCCAGATTCAGACACAAACATTGATCATCCATCATCTGATTTATGACAAGGGTGGGGGAAAGAAGGTCTTTTTAATAAATTGGTACTGAGTCAGTTGGATATTCATGTGTACCCCTACTTTACAGCACAAAAATTAGTCTAGATGGTTTGCAGAGCTAAATGTGATAGGTAAAACAATGAAACTTTAGAACATAGTAGGAGAATATTATAACCTTGCAATAGGCATAGATTTATTACATGGGATGAAAAGTGCTAAACATAAAGAAAAAACTGATAAATTAACCCAGATAAAATTAAGAACCAATTAAATTTCAGACACTTCTAGTGGGAATATAAATTAGTACAATTATTCTGGAAAAGCATTTGTCAGTATTTACTAAAGCCAAACATTATGACGCAGTAATCCCATTCCTGGGTATACACCCAACAGGAATGCATACATATGTTCACCAAAAGACATAAATACTAGAATGTTTATAGCACACTCTTTATATTAGCCCCAAACTGGAAACTACTCAAATGCCTATTAACAGTGAAGTGGGTAAATAAATATTTCGGTATCACAAAATGGAGTACACACGACAATGAAAATAAACATTCAACAACTACACACAACATTAATGAATCACACAAACACAATGTTGAGCAAAGGAAGCCAGACACAAAAGAATACACACCATGTAATTCCATTTATATAAAGTACAAAAACAGGTGAAATTAACCTATGGTTTTAGACATTATCCTTTGGAGAATAATGACTGAAATGCTATAATTTCTGTTCTTAATCTATGAGCTGGTTACATAGACGTATTTAATTTTGAAATTCATCAAGATAGCCATATGTATGCGTTTATCTGTATGACTATTATAATTTAATAAAGTTTTTTTCAGATGCATGTTATAACTTTCAGGGCAACCACTAAAAGAAGTAGAGTACCTAACTTCAAACTAGTAAAGAGGGTGAAAGGAATGATAAAATATAATCAACCCAAAAGAGAATAACTATAAGAAGTGGGGAGATATTTTATAGAGGGTAATCAAGGAAAAGTTCCTCTGATGAGATGCTATTTGAACAGAGACCTGATAGACAGGAAGTGAACCATGTTGATATCTGGAGAAAGAGCATGTTAGCAGTAGGCAAAAGTCTCTGAGGTGGAAGCACTTGTGGGCATGTGCATCGACTTGCAAGGAATGTGATATTAAGACAAACTATAGTAAGAACATTGGATCTATTTTAAAAAAAAAATGGGAAGCCCTTGAGAGTTTTGAACTGAGAAGCAGGATGATCTTACTTCTATATTAACAAAATCATTTGGGTGCTATTTGGAGAATGAACCATGGAGGATGCAAGTGCACGATAATCCAAGTGAGAGAAAATCATGTACTGGACTTGGTAGTAGTAGTGGAGGTGATGAGAAAAGATATATTTTGAAGATAGAGCCCACAGAATTTTTGATGGATTTAATGTAGAGTTCGAGGCGTCAAGGATGAGTCTGACTAAGTAGATGTCCCCATTTATGGAAACAAGAAACATTGGAGGTAGAGCAGGTTCAGAAATGGACTTGTTAAATTTGAGATGCCTAATACACATCCAGGAGTCAACTATGCACTAAAAATTAAGAGTCTGAAGTGCAGAGAGAGTTTGGAGTTGGAAATATAAATTTGGGTGTACTATGGTCAGAAAATCTGTGTCCCCTGAAACTTCGTATGTTGAAATCCTAATGCCCAATATGATATTTAGAAGGTGGGACCTTTAGGAGGTGCTTAGGTCATAAGGGTGGAAACCTCATGAATGGGATTAGTGCTCTTATAAAGAGAGACCCCACTGGGATCCCTAGCCCATTAAGTATGTGAAGACCCTTCAGCAGTCTGTGAAGGTAGACACTGTTGAAGGGGTGGAGCCTGGCTTTCACTGGCAAAAGTGGATGAGGCCCCTACAGTTCCCATGTAGCCTTAGTCTCCTTTCCAGCCCTGCATCTAACCCCTGGTCTCTACTGTCTCTGGTGTCCCTGATTCCAGAGCAACTCTGGTCCTTCTCCAGGGAACAAACTTCTAGTCTCCTCCGAGATGAGGGAAAGTGGTAATGGAACGGAGAAAGGGATGAGAGAGGAATGTGTGTGTAGCAGCCTGCTGTATGGGGTAGGTGAGGGGATCTTGGGATCTAATTACAGAATTCCAACCAATTCCAATTTTCAGCCCCTCGTCTTCCATGATGCCCAGTGTCTCCAAGGCCTGTCTTCCCAGGGACTTCTTCTTGCCCGTATACTTATCTGTAGGCTATGCTAAATCAGTAACCACTCTTCTTCAAAATTATGTTGACATCTCCTGTCTGCTGTTGTATTGTCTTTTACCCACCCTTAGCTTTTTATTCACTCATGCTTAAAAAACCAAGGTAAGCTTATGTTGTTAATCAGCCATATTTAACTGCATTTTTGGCAAATTAATTTAAAAATACCCTGCCATCTTAAAAGTATGTCAGTTATAATTCATAGTTCTTAGAGGCCTATAAACTGCATCCATTTGCAAAGCAAAAGAGAAAAAAAAAAGAAAGAAACAGAAAGATCTTGCCTACAAAATCTACATAGGAAAGTATAGGTATCACCTTTCTCTGCTGTTATCAGGGATACATAATTCAAGCAGTTCAAATCAGAACAATTCAACAAATATTCGAGTCCCTACTATGTGATATACATCAATGAAAAAAACAGATCCTTGCCCTCATGGAGCTTATATACTAGTAGGGAGAGACAATAGTAAACTGTAAGCACAATAAATGTGTAAAAATATCTATTATATTAGGTGATATGTGGTAACAAAAAAAAAAGAGCAAATTAAGGTGGTTTAGGAATATTGGAGCTGGGGAGTAAGGAACAGGTTGAGATGCTAAGTATAAGCAGCATGATCAGGATAGGCTTCAGTGAAAACACAACATCTGAGCAAAGTTCGAGAAGGTAAGGGTATAGGACATCTAAAGGAATAGCTAGTGCAAAGGCCCGATGTCAGGAACAAAGCTGGAGCTCATGAGGGAGGTCTGGGCTGGAGATGTGAATTTGACAGTTAAATAGAGATTGTATTTTATGCCATAAGGCTATATGAGATTACCGAGACAAGGACTGTTGATAAAGTGCCTGTCATGCCTTGTCCTGAAAGAAGCCATTAGAAAACCCCAAACTCTTAGGAAACCTAAGACCACAGAAACATGATAGAACATATATAAGGAACAGTGTGTATTCTCTCTTCCCTTTGAACCATCAAAGTCATACAAGGACTTAAGACCTAGAAGCCAGTTAAGAAAGAAAGTAAATGTAGTAATACAAAAAATCTAGAGATAATGTTATAGTCCAGATTTACAGCTTTACTTTTGATAGTTCACACAATGCTCAGGCAATTGAATTGTTCTGCCACCTAAGAAGCTGAATTTGACCTATCTCCAATTATGTTTAGAAGGATGCATTATCTATTAAGTGTAGTGAAGTACTATGAGTCGGTTCCTCCACTTCCTCCCTCATACTTCCCTGCCTCAATATGGTCCTTGCAGTCACCTTCTCCCTGGTCCTCTTTAGTGGGTCTCTAGATGTGTTGTTCTGGGGGTTACCTCTAAATCCCTCCCAATCAACAGAATGCACATTTTCAAATCTAATACTATACATTTATCAAAGGGAAAAGTAAAAAAATTAAAATGGCAACCACTGATCTCAATATATCTGTCTTCAAAAAGTCATCAATATGTATTAAGGAATTATGGCCTAATAATTTTAGGTGTAATAACGGCATTGTGGCTGTCTTAAAAATGAGTGCTTATTTTTTAGAGACACATCCCAAAGTACCTATGAACAAAAAAAAAGCATCACTATACACTGAAGTCTTCATAAATATCTCCATAAATAATACCTAGCTTCCACAACAGCTTTACAAATGTGATTTCTTAAAATTCTTGCAACAAAATACAAAAGGAATTGATAAGGACATAAGACTTGTGACATAGATATATACACAAACATAGTAATTTGACATTAAATGTGTTTCTTGCCATTATTAGTCACTTACATAATCTATAGCAGAAGTGGCAAACTACAGCCTTTGGACTACATATAACCCAATATCTGTTTCTTAAATAAAATTTATTGGAACACAGCTACATTCATTCATTCATTTAAGTTCTTAACTAGGGACAATCTTAATCCCCAGGGAATATCTAGCAATGTCTGGAGACATTTTTGGTTGTCACTATGGGCGGGGGAACCACTGGCATCTAGTGACCAGAGATAAACAGTGCACAGGACAGCTGCCCATAACAAAGTATCCAGCCCAAAAGATCAGCAATGCCAAGGCTGAGATACCCTGGATCATACATTATCTCTGGATGCTTCTACACTAAAATGGTAGAGTTCACCATTTCTGACGGAGGCCTTATGGCCCATAACACCTAACAAACCTATTTACTACCTGGCCCCTTACAGAAAAAGTTTGCCAATTCTTCTTCATAAGAAACCATATATCTTATGTATGTATGTATATATATACGTGTATATATACATAAAACATACTTATGAATATTTTACGTATCTCATGTATAGTAGGTTATCAATCAATTTTAGATAACTACCTTTAACATTTTTTCTTCTTGAAATGAGCCAACGAATATTTTTATTTATACCTCTTCCAGCCATATAAAGGTCTAAGTAAAAGTTGCTCTGATTCATTAAAGGGATATTTAAAACAGTGATTCTCAAAAGCCAGTCCCCAGATCACTGACCTGCCATGATGAAATTTCCACTGGCCTATAGAGAAATGAGAAAAATAAAGACAAATTTGGGAGATTTTCACAAAGGTGACTTAATATAAAGGGCTGTTCTTTATGATTAAATCTTTCCTATATGTTTAAATATTAAAACGCCTTTCTTTTCTGAAACACTGTTAATAATAGGTGGGTTTTTTAATATGGCAAAATTAATAGTTGTAACTTTGGGTCAAACCAATGAAAATATTGGTTTTTGAAATCTAAGTCAGAAAATCACCGATTTAAAGGCTTTTGCTCCAAGATGAGGATTCTTTGATGTTGAACGTATTTCACATATCATTGCTAAAGGTATTTCTTAAATGTGTTTTGCAATGTCTAATAAGTGATGAACTACAGCTGAAGGCTTTTCCACATTCATTACAATCATAAGGTTTTTCTCCAGTATGAATTCTCTGATGTTTAGCAAAGGATGAATCATGCCTAAAGGCTTTCCCACAATGATTGCATTCATAAGGTTTCACTCCAGTGTGTACTCTCTGATGAATAGAAAGATGTATTCTCTGGCTAAAAGCTTTCCCACATTCCTTACATGTATATGGTCTTTCTCCAGTATGAGTTCTCTGGTGTTGAGTTAGATATGTGCTGTGGCTGAAGGTTTTACTGCATACATTACAAACATAGGGTTTCACACCAGTATGAATAATCTCATGTTGCCTAAGGTGTCTAATCTGGAAAAATGTTTTTCCACAGTCTTTGCATGTAAAAGGTTTTTCTTTAACATGAGTTCTCAGATGCTGGATCAGCCCAATGCTCTGGCTGAATGTTTTTTCACATACACCACATTCATAGGGCTTCTCCCCAGTATGAATTCTCACATGTTGAGTAAGAGATGATGGGTGTCTGAAGGTTTTCCCACATTCCTTACATTCATAGGGTTTCTCACCAGTGTGGATTCTCTGATGTGGAATAAGGGATGAACTTTGGCTAAAGGCTTTTCCACATTCTTTACATCTGAAAGGTTTCTCACCAGTATGAATTCTCATGTGTTCTGTAAGGTGAATAAGCTGTTTGAAGATTTTTTCACAAATATTACACTCAAAGGTTTTCAATCTCGTATAACTCCTTGAATGATTAATCAAATCTAAATGGTATCTACTTCTCTTTTTAGCTTTGTCATATTTATGGTCTCTTTTTCTTGGAGGACTTACTGGTCCTGGAATAACTTTTGAACTCACATTAATACTTTTCTCAAATCTGTTAGATTCTTGGCCTCTCTCCTGAGTAAGCATTTTCTTGTGGATCAAGGGGATTTGCCCCTCACCCATTCCTTGGTTTTCCTGGTGACTTTCTAACTTAACACGTCTGGTGATTCTTCCAAATGTGGAATACAAGGTGCTTCCTCTTGTGGACCTTTCCAGCATCAGGCCATGGTGTAATTCTTCCCACGAAATATCATTCTTTAAGGTTAATTCTTTGGATTCTGTTTTACTCTCCAAGTCTGAAAGAAATCCAAAAATACAAATGACCCATATTCACTTCATTTTAAAAAATAAATGGCCATAGTAAGAACAGGAGAGAAAAACAATAACATACTAGGTAAGGAAGCTTGGACTTTAAATGTGATCCTTCCACCTAGAAAGCTAATGTGAAGGAAGTGAGGAAGTGGTATAAGGAAGCTGTCAAGAGATGACTTTAAAAAATTGGGAGAGTTCAACCATGTGAACTGCAAGAGGAAATGGAGTAAGAAGCAAGCATTGGTGTAAGGGCAAAAATCAAGAGATAAGATTAAGGAAGACAGGATTCTAACACCATATCATGTCAAGCCCATATTTCTATGACAAAATTTTCTTTATTAAAAATTTTAAAGTATTTATCTCATATTTTTTACACCTTAAAATAAAACATTAAATAATATAGGAATTGATTCACTAAAATGGGGTAGCCTCTCTCAACCTCATCCCCATTCCCTCCAGTCTCTTAGGATTGTGGATGGCATCTGTTCAGAGATTTCTCAACAACATGTGATGGGAATGTCTGCATTTACAGATATATGGTCACATATATACATTTGCACAAAGAAGGGATTGTGGTATACATATAGTTCTGTATGTGTTTTGTTTTGTTTTTTAACTCGTCTATATTTTTAGGCCCCCTTTTACCATGTCTATGTATTTATTATATTTACCTCATTCTTTTTAACGACCGCATTACACTTAATGAATATATCATAATTTGACTTTTCCTTACTGAAAAATAGTATTTTAATTATCTAATTTTTCATTTTCCCATTATACATACATTTGTGTACACTCCTACTAGTGTTTCATAGGATTTACTAAAGAGGAATTACTGGGTCGTGGGTATGTGTGCTCTCGGTGAATGTGAGTGCCTTTCCCTGCAAACTCACGGGATTTTTATCAATCTTCAAAATTTTTGCCTATATAAGAGGTGAAAAATGGTCTCAATTTGTGCAAAAATATTAACTGTGTTGTAAAATCTTAAAGGACAGAGATAAATCTTCTATTACATTTTTGGATGAAGATGTTTCCCTGATTTTTACTCTTTTCCTATCTTTCCATTCAGACCCTGCCTTCCTAAAACGCTATTTCCTGTTCACAGTGCAATCTTATTCCCCAGGATTTCTAACCTCACTTTAGTAATAGCAGATACAAAGTGTTCTTTTGGAGAAGATTTAAAACACAAGTGAAGATGTTTAGATTACTTAATACGGGGAATAAGGAGTTACTTAACTTTCTTTTTAGGGTAAGAACAGGATATATATTTTGAGTGGTTAAATCTGGCAGTAACAATCAAAATGATTCAGAGAAAGAAAATAAGACATCAATAAATGTAACTAGAAAATCACAGTAATAGGCATGAGATGATGGGAACTTGCCTTAGCAAGTTCAACAGAGATGAAGAGTAGAAGTGGATCTAACATGTAATATCAAAGAAGAAACCATGGGAAATGCAGAGAAAACAGAGTAGAAAGCATGATTCATTGTTGCTGATATCAAGATTTCTAGCATTAGAAACTAAAAGAACAAGAGAAGTCAGGATGAGACACTTGTTTAGGAGAGAATATGTCTTCTGTTACTTAATGTACTGGGTTTGAAGTGACAACAGTGCATCTATATAGAGATGTCCTAAATATCAGGGATATATGGGAATAGAGTTCATTTGAATGTATAAGACCGAGATGAAAATATGGAGAATATAGGTATCAAAGGGATAGCTGAAACCATCACAATTCATTTGTGGGAGTTTGTACAGAAACAGAATTGCAGTGTAAAAGACAGGGGCTCCTTAGAGATTGTGGCAGAGACTGCTGGCTGCCACAATCTGAATATACAACTATATATATTTCTGAATATACAACTATATATATTTTAGGCCCCCTTTTACCATGAATATACAACTATATATATTTCTGAATATACAACTATATATATTTCCCAGTCCTCCTTGAATCTGATTGAGTTAAGTGACAAAGGTCTCCCCCATGAAGTGAAGGAGAGTGAAGGTGATGTGAACCACTCCAGCTGGCCCATACGAAACTCCCAAATGAGCTCCCCTTGCACTTATCCTACTGCTGGCTAAATTCAGATGATGAGGAGGCTCTAGGAGATTTTGGAGCCACCAGGCAGAAGAAATTCTGGTCCCAGATTCACCAGGTGGAAAAGAACTGTCCACTGAACCAACAAACCAGTATATAAGTGAGAAATTCCTATTCCATCTGAGACAAATTTTAGAGTCCATTTGCTGTGGTAGTTTAGCCTATCCTAGCAAAGGTGGAAAGGATAAACCTGTATCAAAAGGATATTGATAAGAAGCACTGAGAAAGAAATAAGACAGAGGAGACAAAACTATTAAATTAGCTGTTGGAGGAAAGAATACCGAGAAGGTGATGAAGTCTATATAACCTAATGCTGGCCTGTAGAATAGTGCCATAAGAACACAAGCTGTAGAGTTGGAGTCAGAATGATTAGAATTCAAATATTGGCTCCACCAAGTAGTAGTTCAGTGATCTTGTACAAATTTCTCACTCTATGAGCTTTTTTTCCCCATTTGTAAGATGAGGCTAAAGTAGGCACAGGACTCACAGAGGCCAGCTCATTAAATAGCTATCATTACTACTGTTCTTAGAAGTTGACAAAGCCACAAGATTTGGTAAGGAATTCTGTGGCGATTTCTTAAAGAGTCATAAATTATCTGAAATAAAAAGTTAAGTCACACAAATTAAAAAGATAATCAGAATTGAAGCTATGATCACAGAATAAAATGTAGTAGGAAAATTTTAAATGGAATCATGAGAGAAAGTGAAATCTATGATAAAATGACATGAGAATCCAGTGAAGAGTACTGTATTTAATGAGGAGAGATCCGTGGATACCTGAATGTACAGGAGAAAGAAACTATGATCAGGGTAGGTTTTGGAATGCTAGAGAAAGCAAGAAAATCATGGAAGTCAGATCAGGAGATATGGTAAAGAAGACTTACCCTGACGAGAAAGGCGTCTCTTCCTCTGACTCCAGAGAAACTAATGAGGAGAGGCAAATGCAGGAAACAGGTAACAGTGGTAATCAGGTTTCTTGTGAGTTCCATTCTAACGGCCTCAGCCTTTCCTCACAGCCCAGAGCAGCTTTTGAGTGGAACTCTCTGGCAAACATGACAAAGACCCCATCTGTCTTACTCTTACCTGAACTTGGACCTCCTGAAATCTCTCTCTCAGTCAGCCAGGGTTCTTCTCCCTTCTCCAACTGGGAAATGACACCAGGTTTAGAAAGCTCGTATCCTGCTCATGGAGAAGAAAAAACTGTATGTGCTGAGGTCAAAAAGCTATCTCAAGAATTTAAGAGAGTTCTTTGGTATTCAGACCTTCTAAAGGGTGGAGTACAAAGACCAGGGCACAAAAGACCACAGCAATCCTGACCTGGTATAGAAACCTATAAAAGAGAACCTAAAGCCCCAGCATAGCACTTAACTTAGAAATAAAGATTTTCTTCCAATAGGTAGGTTCTAGTTACGAGGGGGACCCATCCTTACCCACTGAGATCAGGTTCCCATAGTTCTCCAGCATCACCTCCCGGTACAGATTCCGGTGAGCAGGGGCCAGATGCCCCCACTCCTCCTGGGTGAAGTCCACAGATATGTCCTTGAAAGTTAACAGTTCCTAGAACATCAAATATGTTCCTTTTCAGCCAGAGTTCAGGAATTTGTTCTGAACTTATTTAATCTTTTAAGATTCTAGTCAAGTTTTCCTGGACACTCTCTTGGAAACTGTTTGGCTGATGATTCTCTGCTGGAGGTTACAAAAACAATGCCTAGGGCATGTAAGCTGTCTTTTGCAACTTAAAACTTGGCAGAAAGCAAAATACTCATGAAATATTAAAGAAGGTCACAGAACATTGTGTAGTAATTTAGATTAAGGACAATAAAGATCAGAAATATTTGAGAAAGAGGAGAGTTCAAAAGGGGCAAAGGCCATAAGAAGAGACAGAGACCACTGTTGGGCTGAAAGAATTAGTGAAAATGAGAACATTTCAGCTTGAGTAAAAAATTAGTAGCTGGGTATTTCTGTTAGTAAGAAAAGTATGTGAGAATAGCATGTTTCTGGAGAGTGCAGGAATTACACTTAGTAAGGAAGATTCCCTGATGGAAGCTGACATTCTGCATTATAAAGTACAAGAGCCTGTTATATTTGATCTACACAAATTTAATAACCATTTGATAGCTATTTAAAAAAAATATTCCCAAATGCAAAGAGAACTCAAAAGCCAGAAGACTCAGATAATAACGAATTCCTTAAGTATGGAGACTATTTTAATGTTTTTTATGTACTATAAATAATGTATTTCATACCTATTAGGCTGATATTAGCATCCACATTTAACAAATGACAAACAATTTCAGGAAGGTAAAACACATGGGACTAAATCCTGTACCATGTGATTTTGGAAGCTAAGACGCCCCACTTTAAAACACTTCTCATGGATGTACCTTGACATAATCATGCTAAACGAAATAAGCCAGACAGAAAAAGTTGAAAACCACATGATATCACTTATATGTGGAATATAAACTTAAAAGCAACGAACGAACAGGACAAACAAACAGAGACTCATGGACATGGACAACTGACTAGTGGTTACCAGAGCGGGAGGGAAGGGGGGAGGACGGATATAGATGGAGTGAAAGAGGTCAAATACGTGGTGACAGAAAGAAATCTAACTATGGGAGGGGACCACACAATGCAATATATATATGCCTTACTCTTAAATTGTACACCTGAAACTTACTGGATTTCGTTAATCGATGTCATAAAAAAATTAAAAATTTTTAAAAATAAAATAAACACTTCTGTCCTATAATAGTATCTTCTATATTGGTTTTCTCTGATTATAATTTTCTTGAGTTTCCCTATGCTTCTGGGGTTTGGGAGCACAGAGCTTTGTCAGTGCCACTGGTTTTCTCATTTATGATATACGGACACTGTTACTCTACTCTTAGAAGTTTTTTTTCCTTTTCTGTTCAGCCTATTTAGTTGTTGCCTTTCATGATCCACTAGTAGCTTCTCTATTCATTTCTCTTTTCAGCTACATTGTGCTCCAGGATATGACCAAAAATCCTCTCTCAGTGGTCATTAATGAAGTTTATACATCTCCAAGAATACCAGAATCTGATTCTGTTCATTTTAAAATGCCACTTAAAATGTTTACAATGTTTTTCTTTTTCCCAGATGACATCCCTGAAGTTTAAGAGTAAGAACTACACAATAAAATTTTACCCCCCACCCACCGCCCCCCCGCCAGCATAATTGTTAAATGCGTTGCATAAATGGCTAGAGATTTGCTAGAAACAAGAGGATTCCTGAGGAAGGTTACTACTGGTGGGGAAATTACCTGTGAAATCAATGGGTTCAGCCTCGTTTCAAACAGGCTAAGAAAATCCAAGCCAGGAAGTCAAAGTCAAAGAAAAGCAAAGTCTAGGGCTCTTAAAATCTGAGAAACAATTTCAAGAAAGTGACAGGAAACTCCGACCCACCTGGGATTCTGTTGTAGAGGGCCCCGGGGTCACTTCATTCTGGAAACTTTCTCCCTGAGTCTCATTAGCATTCTGAGATAGCAGAACTAGAGAAGGAAAAGAGCTATGAGGTTTGTATCTCCCAGATCGCCCAAATCAAAAAACTGTCTGCAGACCTGCTAATGTGGCTCCTCCCTCAATACATTCAAGAAGACGGACATTTAGAACAGCTCCAAAGCAGACTGGAACCTCCCTAACGAGGATCTGCAGTGCACTGCTTTGGGGATTAATGTTTCTCAATGTCAGTGCTAGTCCGAAAGCACCCATCTGCCAGGCCACGCCTCTATCCAAAAATCCTCAGAGGTTTCCCACTGACAAGAAAGAAAAATCCAAACATTTCACCATGGCTTCAAAATCCTCCACCACCAGTCCAAAACTGCTTCTCCAAGTATTATCTCCCTCTAAACATCATCCTCATCCACTGGCCACACTCCCCCACATCATCCTATTCACCATTCATTGAACATACCTGGATAGCACCCACCTCAAGTACTTTCCCCCAGGGTCCTACTACTGAAAAACTGAGGTATCCTTCTGGACCAGTTCGAGTGAAGTTTTCTCAGGACATCCTTAAAAAGAAGACACGTTCCTCTCCCCTGTACTCCCCCAAGGCTTGGTTTTATTCTCTGGTATCTATCCCAGGCTGCCTATTATATTTGTTTTTATATTTATCTCCTTCAATTGAGTGTAATTATGAGGATATGGGTAGAAACTGTATTTGGTTTATTTTTCCCCATCTTTTAAAGTGTTAAACATAACACCCTGCCAGGTTGCTAGAATCCAAGAAATAGCAGCTGAATTTGAGGTATTAAATTACAAATTAGGAATGAAGGCACACAAATCATTGTCCTTGTATTTTTTTCCCAACTTTTTATCATGAATATCGAACACTCATATATCCACCATCTACATTCAATGACTATTAACATTGGCCATATTGGCTTCATCCATCTGTATTTTTTTCTAAACTGTTTTGCAGTTACAGACATCGTGATACTTCATCCAAAAACACTTCAAATAACATTCTTCTACTGCGTAACCATAATATGATTTATCACAATACCATTTTTAACTCTACAGTATCATCTAAAAATTCAGTCCATATTCAGATTTCCTCCATTGTTCCCAAATTGTCTTTTTTTATGGCTTTTTTCCTAACCTGGGGCCAGTCAAGGTTCACACAAAGTGGTTGTTATCTCTAGTCTCTCTTACTCTAGAATAGTATTTCCCCCTTTTCCAGGACTTTAGCTTTTTTAGAGACCAGAACAGTCTGACTGTATCCTCATGGTGGGGTTTATCTTATTTCTCCATTCCCTGTATTTTCTTTAAACCAGAAGTTCGCCTTTAAGCTTAATTTAGGATCAGGTTAAACATTTTTGGCAAGAATACCTTATGAGTGATACCATGTCCCTTATATTACCCAGAAGGTGCAAAATGCCAGTTTATCCCATTATTGGGACACTTGGTTAAGATCTGACTACTAGATCTCACCATTGGAAAAGTATGTTCTTTCCTTGGCATTTAACAAATAATGTGTAGGCACAAAACTGATACCTTGTGAATATCCTGTTCTCCATCAATCTTTCAATTATTTCATTTACAGTAAAATATTCTCTCATTTCTTCTATATTTATTATTGGCAGGTATTTTCTGTAAAAAACTTTCCCTCGAGAAATGGAAATGATCTAACAAGCAAGATAAATTGCATCCTTCATTCACATAATAATCTATTTTCAAAGTAAGAAATCAGTGTATTAATCACCACCAATGCTGGCAAATGAGTTTCCCCGCCTTCCTTCTCTATTTTAATGTCATCGTGAACTTAAGGAATTTTATTTATTCAAGGTGTTACAATCAATTTGGACACTTAAACTGCGTCAAATTTGTCCAGTAGAAGCCCCTTGAACCTGGCTCTTGTATCCATGTGATAAATGTCCATTAATCTTTGAGCTTTTTCTTGCTTTCCAGCACAAGATACTCGGGACTCACCTGGTACTCTCCCTGCTGCCTTCTACTTCTGACATAGCCACCAACTACCTGGCTAGGTCTCTTGTTTGATTCACATTTCCTCACTATAAAATATGGAAAATCAGGCAAGTCCTCCCTGCTCCACACACCCATGGGGAAGATGAAAAGAAATAACATATACAGCCATGACACTGAAATAATGGTTTTAAGTTGAACATGACTACTCAGGAAAACCCCAGGCCAGGAGCCATAATCAAGACCTCCAGAGACCTCTTACCCAATTGTCTCCCCAGGAGATGCTTTTGCTCAGGAGTCTACCTTCCTTCTCACACTAGAGGATGTTGTTTTTCCTCCCTCCCACCCATCAGTCTACTCTCACCTTCTCTTTCAAACATCTTAGTCACGTCCTCCCACAGGGGCGCCCCCTCCTTGGCCTTCCTTGGATGGTGCAACTTTACCCAGGTGGGGGCCTGGGTGGGCAGGGTGATCAGGAGCCGCTGCAGCATGATGACATCCGCCCTCCTTCTCTTCCTTTCCGTGGGACTCTCTGGCCTCAGCCCACAAGGCAGAGAGTCCTGATGGGGCTTGTCCACTTTTGATGAGGAAACTGCCGTAAACTAAAAGGAAGCGTCACAGTTGTATCGGTGACCTCCCTCTCAGGAACCTAGGGAACATAACAGTACCAAAATCCGGAGTCTGGACCTTTTAATGTCAAGGCTCTCAAGGCACACGTCCCATCTTGAGCTCCATTTGTCTCCTCAGCAGGCAGGTGGAGGCTCCAGGTATTTATGCTAAGCAGCTAAGCAGCGACCTCGATCGTCCCCTGGTGATGCTGGGCAGAAAACATTAGAGTCAGCAAAGAATCTAGAAGCCTCAATCACACGGTCAGAATTCTAGAACTTGCACGAATCACTGAACAATTTTTTTACAAAAGATACATGGAGACCGTGGATATACACAACACACATGGTCCAAAACACGGTGCTGGACTCAGTGAAGCATGAGTAGATGGGTACAACCCAATTCTTTGTTTCAGGCACCAGTATGTGTAAAACAGTCTGAGATTTGGGATCAAAAACGATCTAGATTTGAATCCCAGCTCCTTTACTTGTCGTTTGTGGCAAATCCTGTACCCGCTTTAATCCTGTTTCCTCCCTGATAAATGGAGAGGCTGAACCTTTCTCCAGAGCTGGACCGGCCGGCCCTGCCCTCGCAGCCTTTGTCTGAGCCCGACTCCGGAGCTCTAGGCTCACCGCGCGCCACGGGTGACCGCCCGCGGGGCAGAACCGGCGCACCCCTGCTCGTCTCCTCCCCAGACCCCGGAGAGTTCCGGCTCACCCCTCATCGGCTCGGATCGCAAGCCCAAGCCCTCGGCCTACCGCCCCGGCCAGCGGGTGTCCACACTACGCTAAAACACTCCCACGTAGCACGGTCCCGGCCCGTGCGCCTGCGCGAGCGCGGCCTCCGCGCGTGGTTCCCAGCGTCCTCTAGGGCAGCTCGCAGTCGCCTCCCGGGATGCTCGTCGTGCGGTTCGGTCCCTCTCGGTTTGTGACATCCCGGATCCGAACAGGGGCAAGCAGCCCCGCTTCTGCAGGAGAACCGGAGCCTGTGTTCTTGTTCCCCTACCCCATACAGGGACTACGAAATAGAACCAGCTCTCCTCTGCCGAGAATAGGAATGTTGAGTTTCTGTGGGGAAGTTTGAAACCCTTGACAGAAGGGAAACATTGGTATGAAGGAATCCATACCACTGTCACTGAATAAGTATATGAAAAAAGAATGAAAACGGAGTAGAATCCAATGTTTTACTAAAAGAATACCATGATCAGATAGTTTTTTGTTCTATAATTCAGCAAGTTCTTATGTAAATCGCTTTCCTTGTATTTCCGAAATGCCAAGAAATACAAAAAGCATTAATTATTACCTATAATCTCACCAAGCAGAAATAATCATTGTTAACATTTGGTGCACACACTTACCTACACACACTCTCACACACACACACACACACACACACACACACACACACAGAGAGCCAGCAGTGGTTTTTCATGCATCACACACACACACACACACACACACACAGCCAGCAGTGGTTTTTCATGCATTTTTTTTTTCCCCAAAATGATCACACCGTAATGGCATTTTATTGCTGGATTTTGTCTCCCCAACAAAATAGGAATACATCTTCCCAAATATATACGTCAATAGCTTACAAAAATAGCAATTTAGAAATATAGAAACTATATAGTTGCTAGCTGTTATGGACTGAATGTCTCTCCACCCACTCCCCCAAATTCATATGTTGAGGCCCTAAACCCCAGTGTAGTTGTATTTGGAGAAGAAAGTAATTAAGATTAAACGAGATCATAAAGATGGGGCCCTAATACCATAGGATTAGTGTCCTTACAAGAAGAGAAAGCAGAGGGGTGTCTGTCTCTGTCTTAACCTCCTCCACTCCCTCCTACTCTCTCTTTCTCTGAAGGTGCAGGCACTGAGGAAAGTGAGGATTTAGCAAGAAGGCACCATCTACAAGCCAGGAAGAGAGCCCTCACCAAAAACTGAGCCTGCCAGACCTTGATCTGATACTTCTATTCTTCAGAACTGCGAGAAAATAAAATTTTTTAAAGCCACGCAGTCTCATATTTTGTTGTAGCAGCCTAAGCAGACTAATACAGTAGCATATAGTATTTACAAAGTATGAGGCTTTGTTCTAAGTGCATTACATATTTTAATTGATTTAGTCCTCATAACAACCCCTTGAGGTAAGTACTATTATTAGTCCCACTTTGCAGATAAGAAAACTGAGATTTGAAAAAATTGAGTAACTTGTGTTGCATCATGCAGCTTGCGAGTGATGAAT
Organism: Pteropus alecto; assembly: GCF_000325575.1. Lineage (NCBI taxonomy): Eukaryota > Metazoa > Chordata > Mammalia > Chiroptera > Pteropodidae > Pteropus > Pteropus alecto. The sequence continues at coordinate 638,931 of NW_006429634.1, read as the reverse complement.
CCGGGCATTCTATGCTCCTGTGTGCTACTCAACAAAAACACAGCATAAAATATAGTAAAATGTTGATAGTAGAGTCTAGGGAGTGGTACGTGAATGTTCACTGTAAAATTCAACTTTTCTGTTTGAATATTTTCATAATAAAAAATTGGAAAATATAGCTAAGAATAAATCGGAAATCTGTGAGACATTATAAACTATAAAAGTTATTGATTTAAATGGAGAGAAGAGTGACATATACCAAATTCAAGAATTGAATAGAACATTCTAAATATGTCAGTTTTCCTCTACTTTGATGCTGCCAAATCAAAATCTCAACTTTTCTTCTTACTAAATTGATTCTAAAATTTATGTGGAATGGTAAATGTTCCAGAATGGCCAATAAAAATTTCCAACAATAATGAAGTCAGACTTGTTCTATCAATATAATTGGTATCAATTGCCCTACAAATATAATAGAAGATATTATCTTGTATTATTGAGGCATAATAATGAAAATAAGATAAAACTAATACCAAATTTTACTCATAAATCAGTGAAATGAAATCGGAAGATTTGATTATTAAAATTTAATGTTATAAAAGTGGCATTTCAAACTAGTGGAGTAATGATGGATTATTCAACTGTCATTAGGACAACTGGGTAGCTATTTTGAGACCTGATAAAATGCCTCACCAAAGAAGAAACACAGATGGCAAGTAAATATATGAAAAGATGCTCAATATTATGTATTAGGGAACTGCAAATTAAAATGAGATACCACTACACACATTAGCAGGGCCAAAATCCAAAACACTGACACCACCAAATTCTTGTGAGAACATGCAGCAACAGGAACTCTCATTCATCGCTGGTGGGAATGCAAAATGGTACAGGCACTCTGGCAAACTTCAATAATTTCTTTCAAAACTAAGCATACTCTTATACGATCTAGTAATCACACTCCTTGGTATTTACCCAAATGAAATGGAAACATATCCACACAAAAACCTGCACACAAATGTTTTTAGCAACTTTATTCATAATTGTCAAAACTTGGAAAACAAAGCTGTCCTTCAGTAAGTGAACAAATAAATGTTCATCCAGACAATGGATTATTCAGCACTAAAAAGAAATGAGCTAATGAGCCATGTAAAGACATGGAAGAAACTTAAAAGCACATTACTAAATGAAAGAAGCCAATCTGAAAAGGCTACATACTGTATGATTCCAACCAAATGACATGCCAGGAAAGGCAAAACTATAGAGACAGTTAAAAAAAAAAAAAAAAAATCAGTGGTTGCCAGGAGCTAAGGGAAAGGAAGGAATGAACAAGCAAACCACACAGGATTTTTAGGACAGTAAAAATATTCTGTACAGTACTACATTGAATTCATGTCATTATACATTTGTGAAAACTCATAGAATGTACAATACCAAGAGTGAACCCTAATGTAAATTATGGATTTGGGATGACGAGTCAATGTAGGTTCGTCAGCTGTAATATACCACTCTGGTGTGGGGTATGTGGGAAGTATACTTTCTGCTCAGTTTTGTTGTGAACATAAAATCATTCTAAAAAAGTCTAATAATTAGTAAGAAAAAGTCTTTACCACAGGACTTTTCAGAGACATTACTATTTGGATATTATATTCTAGATGTTCAAGAGGTGATATAACATGCAGTCTTTCCCAAACTTATTTTAGCTTTGTTGTGGAACACCTTTGAGCATCTCACATGCCTCATAAGCAGTTCATGAATTGCTGCTCTTAGCTGCGCCATCCTTCGGTACCCCTACCACAGCCCTCTCTCTGGTCCCCTAGATCTGGCCTCGTTCTCTTATTGTTCTCAGCACTGCCTAAAACTCAAATCTGACCATGCCACTCCACTGTTTACCACACTTCTGGCTAAACTTCCTAAGGTATAGGAAGCCCCCTGAATTTGGCCCAACCCCACCTCAGTCTCACTTCTCACCACACCCCGACTCAGATCGTACCTTAGAAACACTGAATTGCTGTGCTTCTCTGACTGTTCTGTGCTCTTGAAGGGCTCTCTGTCTTGTTCACATGGAACTGCTGTGGGTCTGGAATACTCTTCTCCCAATTCTACCCTACCTGCTGGTTAATTACTCTCTCTCTCCACCTAGCTCAAGTGCCACTGTCCTTAAGATTTCCCTGACAGGTGAGGTGCCCCACTAGCTCACCTTGAACATGTATAAGGGATTCTAAGTCTTGCCTCATGAGTGAGCTTCTTAAGAGCAGGGACTATGTCTGATTCATTTATCTGTTCGTCCCAAATTCTAAAAGCTGATGGGCTCCAAGGCTCAGTCCTCTTCTCATTATGCCTTCTTAGGTGACACTATATTGTCTCAGGGCTTCACAAACCATCAGTACCCTGATAGCTCCCAAACCTATACCTCCAGCCAAACAATTCCCAATGCAGACATTCACCCTTATTCGGCATTTTTCTGAAGCCCCACACCACTGGCTGCTTACTCAGATCTCAGTTGAAATGTAACCTCCTCCTGACTACCTGCATTCAAATGGTCCCATACCCACTCTTTGCCCTTGTCTTACCTTAAATTATTACTGCCCAAAATGAAATAATCTATTTACTTGTTTATTGTCCACTTCTCTTAACCACACTGTTCTATGCTATCAGGGAGTTTAATTCATTGCTTTATTTCAGAACCTAAGACAGTGTTTGGCACATTGTAAGCACTTATTAAACATCTGTTGAATGCATTAATGCCTAACGTAGGTCTGGCATGTAATACTTGCTTGCTCACATTTGTGTCCTAAGTGCCCAACACTGTGTTACATGCACCACAGGAATTGCTTCATTTTCCCTTAAGTGTTACCATTAGCCCCATTTTACACTGAGATTTGGGGGTTTAGTAGCTTAACCAGGTCACAGAGTAAAAAGAGATAAGAACACTGGCAGCCTGACCCAGGCTCACTTTCTCAGCCATTGTGCTATCCTTCCACATCTGGACGTATTCAAAAGATGTACTCAGAGAAAAGGAGGAAGGGAGGGAAGGGTGGGAAGGAGGAAAAAGGAGGAAAGGGAGTAAAGGGGGGCTAAGGGGGGAAGGGAGGGGAGTGAAGGGAAGGCCTCAGTTTCCCTATCTGAGGGGAAAAAAGTGCTTCAAGTTCCAGTGTTGTGACTCTAGCAGGTACAGATCTCCACAGTTCTCTCAGATCACAACTCTAGACGCCAATGGAGAAAGGTCTCCTTTCTGACTGCCTGATCCTAGGCCTGGCCCTTGGGCATGCCCCATATAGAATTTTTTAAAATACAGAAAGCAAAGCCGAAAACTTGGGTGGAACTCACCCACCTCCAAGAGTGACACATAGTAACAGCGAGCACACAGTCCTTCCCTGTAATATTTATTAAGGAATTTACACATACACAGGAAAAAGGCAACCAGGAATTGTGGTTCCCACGGACGAAATCTTTTAAGCAAAGTTTTCTTTTTTTAATTTTCAAGGAGGGTGAACAATGACTGAGAGGAAAGCTGTCCAGGCTCTCTGCCTCATACACCTGGAACAGGTAGGGAAACAGAGCAGCGCAGGAAACACAGGCATGAAAGAGTGATTGGCAAGTTGAGGGAGGGGAAAGAAAGAAGGGAGCCATCAATGAGATTGCAATCTTGTTTAACTTCACGAAAAACTGGCTGTTGATAAATTAACTCCTCTCTGTTGTAAACCTAAAACTGAAAGAAAAAAAATAATACCTAGAGCAGATGGGGAGTGGGAGAAAAACACACACACAGACACACACACACACACACACACACACACACACACACGCGCGTGCGCACAGTACATACGTTAAGCTCCGCATTCTCACTGGAGGGGCTGGCCCCCCAGCCACTGAGCCAGTTCCTACTGCAGGCAGGACAGAGGCAGGGAAAGGGGTGTGCATTTTTGTTTGGGACCTTCACAGTCTTTGGTGCTAATAAAGGCTGACTGAAGCAGCGAGTCCTGAAGCCTCAGATCCAAAAAGCAATTCAGGGCACAGTAGAGTAATATTTTTGCTTATCCTCACAGATAGGGTTTTGCCTCCTCCCAGGGCTAGGGCCAACCTGATCTAAGACCTAAGAAGTATTTAATTTGATTTCAGTACTTTCTTCATTCCCATAAATCATTGGAGCATGATGGCTTCCTCTTCAACCAATAATTTAAACATGTAGAAATAGCTTATTAACACATATGGAAGTACCTCTAACCCTGTCCTCTTTGCCTAAAACACAACGCATACAGACCCTTCTGAGACTCTAACAGGAGGTTTAACTTTGCAGGAGAGGTACTCAAAGGTGTGCACATTCCTCCTGCGGTTTAAGTGCCTTCTGCCCACAATTCCTAAGGTGCTGGTGCAGGAGAGGACTGGGGCTGAGGCTGGGGAGGAAGCCAGGATGGCTAGGGAACATGTACAACATAAAGCAACAGAGAGGTCTACGTGTTTGGGAAGTGGCTGGGCTGGGCAGAATGCCAAACCTCAAATGACAGATTGAGCAATTTCTAAATCAAACTGAGAGAGGTGGAAAGGGGGGTGGGGTGAAAGAGTTGGGAAAAGAGGGAAAAGGGGGAGAGATTGGGCAGAGGAGAGTGGCAGCCATACAAGTGTTTTGTTTTTATTTCCACATCTGAGGGCTGAGAGTCTGATTTGCTGCCTGTCCATTTCCGCCGCTCATCGACTGTCCATAGCTCAGCATGCCATTGGCTCCACAGAAGTTCATCCCAGCCATCTGCTGGGTCATCTGAAAGGGAGAGAGGAGACTTTCAGACCAGGATGTGGGCATGCAGCCAATTAGAGCAAAAGGCAGGGTAGGAGTCCCTCCGTTTGCGGGGAGGGAGAAAATGAGACAAAAGATACTCTGTCATGGTACACAACTGGCCTGAACCTTAAGAGATCATTTCAAGAACACCAGATCATGTAAATGAAGGACTTTTCAGAAGAGAGAAGCTGACAGAGACTAATGCTCAGAGAGAGAAAGAAGGAATCCTGGAGCTAGTCAACATAAAAACAGCATAAAAGTTATCCTCTTTTTCCTTTCCTGGCTCTCATCTGAAATAGAAGGGGCTTATTGTTCACTTGCTTTAGCTAAGCCTGGGTGTACAGAAACTCCCACTCCAGCAGAGATACTAATGTCAGTGAAAGTGCTTGTGCACACTCAAGCAGAGAGAAAAAGGAAGGAAAAGAAACTGGATTGTTTAGAATTAACAACCAAAGGCAAAAAAACAAACCAAAACAAACAAACAAAAAAACGACCAACGTGTCTTCAGTGCATGAGAAAGGAAGTTGTTGGGAGAAATGAGTCAGTGAGATAAGGCCTGGGTGGGGTTAGGGCCTCTTTATAAATTAGATTGAAAAACTAACCTCTGGCAGTGAACAGAAGAAACAATTAACCAAAGAAAAATGTCTTAAATTTTCTAAGCCTAGTACATTTTCTGTATAAGTTTTTTCTATTTTCCTTCCATCAACTTTTAAAGAAAATTTCAAGTTTACAGAAAAGTTAAAAGAACAGTACAATGAAAGCCCTATATTCTTTCTTTAAATTCCCAATGGTTAGCATTTTGCCATATTTACTCTCTGAGATAAATATGTATATGTATAAACTTCTAAAAATTTTGATGAGCATTGAAAATTGCAGATATGGTGACATTTCACCCTAAAGTCAGGATGCATCTCATAAGAAAGAACACTTTCCTAGAACCACAATACATTTTAAGGTTAATACAATATCCTAATGTACATTTCATTTTCAAGAAATTTAAGGTTAATATCCTAATGTACATTCCATTTTCATATCTCTTTAATCCAGAACAGTTCCCCTACCACATTTGTCTTTCTTTCCTTTTTTTCACCCCCAGCATTGTTTTAAGAATCCAGGCCACTTCTTTTGCAGAAAATCTTTCAATTTGAATTTATCTCATGTTTTCTTATGACTGGAACCAGGTTAAATATTTTTGGCAAGAATTGTATGTAGGTGATATTGTGTCCTTCTTAGATCTTAGTACAAGATATCAGGAAGCACATGATATTAATGTGTCCCATTGCTGGTCATTTTACATTTGATCACTTGGCTAGGGTAGTAGCCATCATATGTTTTTTCACTGCTATTAATACATAATCTGAAGGGTATTTCTTTGAGAATATGTGAATACCCTGTTCTTTCTATAATTATCAGTTGTCATTCTTCCATAAAGAAGGCTTTCTCTCTATCCCACATCCATTTTTTTATTAAAAAAAAAAAAATCACTATGGACTCATGAATTTTTTTCCTCAGTGTATTATAATCCATTAATGTCATTCTCTGTGATGTTAAAATTGTCCCCTTTGGACAGTGGGAGCCTCCAAAAGTTGGCTCATGTGTCTTTTTCGCATGTTCCCATCTGTTATATAGCACTTCAATAGTTACATAAATAAAAAAGAATAAAAATAAGTGAATTAAAATCCCAACTATGAAAGCCAAAAAAAGAAGAGCAAAGTAAATCAAAAGAAAGCTTATGGAAGGAAATAGTAAAGATAAACCATAAACTGAGGTAAAAACAGAAAAAACGTAGAACTAATTAATAAAACAAAATCCTGTTTTTTTAAAAAAAAATTTTTTTAACAAAACAGATGGACCACTTAAGTAGTGACTTAAACTAACTGAAAAAAGGATAAGAAGAAAGGAGTACACGAACATACAAAATAAGAAATGACGACAGAAATAACCATTGAAACAGGCAACTAAGAAATCATGACACTATGTGGTCTAACTTTTGATAAATGAATTTGAAAGCCTAGATGAAGTAGATAATCTAAATAAAAACAGTCTTCCAAAACTGACTTCCATAGAAGAAACAGAGAAAGTAATCAAAGAATTAACATACGAAAAAGCAAAAGGCCCACAAAATTTCACATGGGAATTCTACCAAAGCTTCAAAGACCTATAAATTACTCCAGAATACAGAAAAAGAAAAATGTGACAATATTTTTTGTAAAGCAAGTATCACACTGATACCTAAGCCTGATAAAGACAGCATGTGCATGCATCTGGTATTCCTTCGCCCATCTCTTTATTTTCAGACTTTGAATCACTTTGTTTTACCTCCATTTTTTGTATCTAGTATAAAATTAGGTGCTGTTTTGTGAGTCAATTTGAATATGTTTTTAATAGAACAGCTGCCTATTGATATGACTGGTATGTTTGGTCTCAATTCTACCATATTTTGTTTTTACTGCGTTCATTATAATTGCTGTACTTTATAGTCTGTGTATTGTATTTTGTTGTAAAAAAAATTCCTTTGGTATTTAGAAAATCTCAGATTTTTGCTCTAGTAATTACTTTTATACTAATATTTTTTATATTGTCTTTGGTCACCTTTATTCCGTATTCAAGCTCCTACCATTTGGTTTGTCAGCTTATTACATCCTTTGACTTCTACCTAATTTCCTATGAAACAATCAATTTGTTCATTTCCTCTTTTCTCCTTTTAGTTGTATTGTTTGTTTGTCAGAATACAACATATATTCTTCCATTCTTCTCATTACCTTTGTTTTAGCCTTAGATTCTCAATTAAACACTCAATCACCATCAGTCCTTTAGCCAAAATGTTCCTAGTCATCTTTTAGTGGAATAAAGCTTATCCGCTCAGTAGGTTCCTCAGGAAAGGCTTAAGTATTATATTCCCTGATAGCTTGCATATTTCAGATTTTGAACTCATTTCTCATTTAGGAAAAAAAGTGCAGCTCACTGCCAGTGTTAATTTAATTTTAAATCAACACACTCTTTGAGGCTGAAGCAAATCTGACTAGTTTTCAATGTGAAAATAAAATATAAAAACTGTTCTTGGAATTATTTCTAAACAGAACTTGTCTCTAATACTCACATAACAGAAATGTATACATAAATCGGATTCATCAAACGAATCTGCAGCTAACTGTTCGAGAACAATGTTAACAGCACACTTAGGAATGCTACATTTTCTAGGATTTGACATTTTCAACAATCCAGAATTACTATATTTTGTAAATGACAATACCACTACTAAAAACAGAATGCTATAAATAGAATACTGTCATTTGTTTCTAAAGACTATTGATATACTAGAGCAATGCAAAAATAATAATAAAAGTGAGCTATTTTGTGGCAAATTTTGGGGATAAGGTTAGGACTATAATCTGTGAGTTTAATCTTGGGATAAACGCTGCAGCCACAAGAACAACCAGCATGTATTTTGGGGGCAAAAGGGAAATAGGTTAAAATAGCCTGACATCTGAAGGATAGATTAGTTGTCTATAAAATACTTGTCCTACACGTACTGAGTGTTTTGAAAATACTATTCACATTGCTATCTTTTCGTAAGTTGCTACTACGAAGTCTGCTATCAACCTGGGTGTTTTTTTTTTTTTGTAAATGACTAATTTTTGAGGGGTGGGACGTAAGAGGCCTGGGGTCCTGAAAATTTTTCTTGTCTATAAAGTCTAAAAGTTTACTGTGATATGTGTTAGAGTTGACCATTCTGGGTCAGTTTTTCCAGACACACAGTGGGCTCCTTCAATATATTTAAGTCTTTTATTTCTAGAAAGTATTCTTGTATTACAGTTTTAAATATATTAATTCTGTTCCACCATTTTGTTTTTCTTCTTTGGGAATCTCCAAACACATTTGTTAGGCCTTGTTGGTCTAATTTCCATACTAGTTTCTCTCTGATTCTTTTTACAGCTTTCTATATTTAGTTTCCATTTTCTTAGCTCTTTCATGCCTTTCCTCAATGCCAAATATATTTTCAGTTGATTCTATTCTCTCCTGGCTAACTTATAATTCAGTATTTATTTCTGAGTTCAGTAAACATTAATAACTTCCAGTTTTTTGGGGTTTTTTGTCCATTTTCATTCTAAGTTTTTGAATTTCTGATTCGAGCTGTTTTATCTGCAAGTATTTGTTACAGGACATTTAATTCAGGTGGGTGGACTACATACATTTTCTTCTGCTTCATGATTGTTTTTCTGGGAAGGGAAATTTTCATTTCCTGAAACATTTTGATTTTCATTTTCTATTTTCTTCTCATAGTAGTTTTGTATGAATGTCATCTGCCACTGTTTATTTTATAGTGTCTTACTCTTTCTGAATCAGCAATGATACAGACAGGGGTGAGGGTTTGGAGAGGTTTACTAGATTTCTTAGTTCAAGGGCACCCTCTTCTGTTAGTATAGTGAAATGACTATTGAAGGGGAGAAGGATGGTATATTTCTGATTTTGTGATTCTCTTTTCCACTTTTCATTTCTTACTTTCCCTTAGCCACCAGGTCTCCAAAGAGCACATTCTCCTTATAAGTCATCCTCATCTCCCCTGGAAGCAAGCTTTTCCAAGGCTACCATCTATAATCCTATATATTTCAATCCCTTATTTTTGACTTTAGAAGTAACCAGAGTTTTAATCTTCCAGATCTCAGACGTATTCTCAGCATGTCTCCGATCAGGGTAGGACTTTCTCTTTCTGGGGGGTGATTTTATCTATGTTCTGTCACTGCTTCCTCTCCTCTTTTCACATAGTCTCCTCTGTGATGTTGGCTCTGCTGGATTTAGGTGTTTATACATCTACTGCCATGTAATTTAAAGTCTGTATTATTCTATCTACTAGATGTGGTAGTCATGGGTTATGGGTGGTTTTATTTGTGCTCCTTATTTAACTGTATAGGTTGTTTTTGTTTTGATGAAGGTGTGGAGAAATTTAGGTTTAGGCAGTTACTCTTATTCTACAAGAACCCAGAACTCCTCGGAAAGTCTGACTTTAGAATGACCTAGGGAAAAAAAAAGCAAACCTAAGAATGTCTCTTGCATTGTCCCATCCACTATTAGGATTCAAAGAATAAAGGAGAGACACAAACTGAGACAGCCTTGAGGCAGTCTCAAAACTGTTGTCCCGAGTTCAATAGGGCAGCTTACCTGAGTAAGATTCCATTGCAGCTGCTGAGCTGGCTGCACCCCGTACATAGTCTGGGGCATAGCTGCCATGCCTGCCATGTAGCCAGCCTGATGGGTAGTCATCATTCCATTTGGCACACCCATCACTGATGCCTGCATGCCACCCATATAGCCTGCAGGCATGGCCATGGGTGCAACCATCCCAGAAGCTCCTGGCTGAGCTACCATGCCTACTGGAGGGGGCATCATGCTCCCCATTATGCTGTTTGGAGGCGCAACTCCAGGGAAACTGGGGTAGGCTGTGGGATATGCCATCTGAGCAGGAGCCATGAACATCGCTACCAAGAAAACACACACACAGATCTGTTAGAAGGAAAGCACACAAAGTCAGTCCAAAGTCTCACTGGCTACTCCTTTCTAGCCTGAATTTCTCAGGACTACTCAATTCAGAATGCTCTTTCATACAGCAAAACAGTTAGTTAGACAGATTCCCTACAAGGTTTGCTATGACTTACCAGTGAGTTACTAACCTAACCACTTCCCCTCTAAGGTCTAGATCCAGACGTTAAGTCAGACTTCACACAGGTGTGACACCAGACCCCACGGACGTATCTGCTGATACTTTGTGGCTTCACAAGAAGCATCAATTTTGTTCAGGCTTATTTGGAGTATGATGTCCTAGTCCCCAAAACAACTGCCTCGTCACAACAAATAATTCCTGCATGGAAGTCCTAATGTCTTTATCTGGTATATTGCCATGACCCCCATGAAATTTACCTTGGGCGGGCATCTGCGGTGTCTGGGATCCATACAGTGAAAGGATGGAGTCTTTAGAGAGCTGCTTCTTGCCTGTTTCTTCTGATTTGCTCCCTGGCTCTGGAAACAGGTTCAGGTTTTCAGGAACAGAGCCAGCACTCCCTGCGGTTGGCATGGAACCTACAACCTTAGGGCAAAGAGGGCAAGAGGAGAGTTGAAACTGTCCTCATGGGGGTCTCTGTAAGGACCTCCCTCATCTCTCTGCTGCTCCTAACATTTCTAATAAGAATTCATGGCTCAGTTAATAACTTCCTGACGTTTTTACCATACAAATATCTGAAAACATCTGATAGTCAGGTTCTGGTACAACTCTTTGTTTTTTTAGCAAAACAATGTGACTTCGTAATAACAAAACAAAACAAATAAATGATGCAGCCAGAAAGAACTGACTTTAGATTCCAGTGCAGACATTTACTAGTTGTATATCGAAAGCCTAATTACATAACTTTTCTGAACTAATGTTTCCTCATCTATAAAATATCCATTTTGTAGGGCTGTGGTGATGATTTTAAATTATAAATGAAACTACAAAATTACATACAAACGTTGTGCCTGGTCCACAGCAGGTATTCCACAAATGGTAGCCATCAAATGTTTCAAGTCTCTCATACCTACAAATTCTCTGGCAATAACTCAGGCTGAAGAGTTAACCTAAAGCATCAGCCTTTACAATCTGACACATCTTTGCTAGAAGCCCACTCAAAGGGTCCACTCTTTCTGGGCAGGAGACAAAATGGAATGAATAGTAATCTTAGGATGACCCAGTATTAAGGGAAGAATCAAGAATTAAGAAAACCAAAGTCCAGTTCCACTGAAGAAGCATGACATGGTTCCATGGTTACGTTATCAAAATCGCTCTTTTCAGGATACTCTTTAATCCTAAGGAGCCCACAAGACTCACCTTTCTAGAAACTGAAGAAGAGGGGGATGTAACAGAGGCCAAAAGTTCTAAATCCTTCTCTAGGGTATTGCTGGTCTTACTGTTTGTAATGGAGCAGGCCACAGGAGCATCTGGAAAGAGAGATCAAAGTTAAAATGTAGCCCTGCTCATTAAGACCATGCCTTCCTTCTATTCTAGACACAAAGCTGACAGAGAAGCCCCATATGTTCCATCATGGAAATCCACGCTTCTAGAACCATCTAACTTGGATGGGGCATCTCAAAAGAGGCTTCATTCCCAAGAGCACACTGGAGAAGCCTGTAGCCCAGCTATAAGTCACAGGGCAGCAGAAACCCAGGCCCGAAGGCTGCATCAGCACCACAGCCAGAGGGCTGGCTGGCTCCCTTCTGGCTATTTGAGGGACAAAGTTGTATAGGATTCATTTTCAGAGAGAAATGTAAAGTATAGAAATTAGAAGCCAATTAGAAGTCGCTAATAACCTAAATCAGCAGAAAAGGACTGAAATGAAGTACAACCATCAGTATGTAAAAGGTAAAGAATAAGCTCTACTTCTGAAAGGGGCAGAATAACTAGTTCAGGGTTTCAAAGGTTTGAAGATAAATGACCACAAGGTAATGAGCCATCTCAGAAACAGGTCGTACCTGAAAAATGAGAGAGATGGGGATGGGCTCACAGGTGGTGGTTTAATGAAAAATGCTAACGTTTACTGAGTGCTTACTATGTGCCAGGCAAGGGGCTAAGAGCTTTAGCAGCATCTCATTTCATCCTTCCAACAACACCTTTGAAGTAGAGACTCTGATCATCCTCACTGCGTAGACAGGAAAGTAATGTTCACAGGTTAAGTGAATTGCCCAAGGTCACATAACAGTAAGTAGCAGATTTGGGACTCTGGCTCTCAAGGCCATGCTCTTAACCACTACACTGTACTATCATTCTGAAAATGTCACAGTAAACACTTCTTAGCACAACTGCTCAGATGTAAAACAATGAGAACATGAGCAAACAATCTTAGTGACAAAGATACAAACTGAAGACTCTTATCTCTACCTATCTTCCCAGAATCAGAGAGAATTCATTAAAATTTAAGATTATGGGAGTGGAAAAGTCTAACTCTTACCAAGGCCCAACAAATCCATGACAGGTGCTGTAGATTTCGGGGAGCTTTTCCGAGGTAGTTGTGGATCTTCTTTTTTCTGTGGCTAAGGTGAAAATATGTTACAGAAAGAAATAAGCAGGTGTTTTGAATCCTTTTTTAACCCTCTTCACAGTAAAGCCACAGGTATTCTTGTAGTATGGTTGCTGTTATTCAAAGAGAGCTACCAAAGAAAACAAAACTCAGGAAGTGTCGGGTGAAAGATTCAAGTCAGGAGGCATGAGTACATAAATCAATACTAAAGGGAAAAACAAAGATATCTGTGCTTGTTTGGCTTTCTGAAGAGAGAGATTTTTCTGAAGCCAATACAACCACAGATCAGGGGATTCAACAGAAGTAGCAATTTTGGGTCCCAGGAAAAATCAAGAATAAAGGCAGATGTCTGATGGTACAAGAGCTGAGAGCCAACAAATCTCCTAGCAATTAGGAAACCTTTAATATTAAAAGGGAGATCAATTTAAAGATTACCTGATTTACTCTGCCAATATCACTAATGACTGTGTCCCGCACACAGCGCAATTCAGAATGATGATAAAAGACTGTTCATTAAGCAAATAGTAAAAAGTCCCCTCTCCCAAGATTCCAAGCTTGTATATTAGAGTATCTACTACTATAGCCACAATATGTCCTGTGGAAAAAGAAAGGTGTCTACTTCATTGCGACAGAGCAAGAATACAAGAAGCAATTGTTTAAAATGAATTAATGTGCCCTGGCTTTTAGACTGTTCTTAACTGCAACAGGAAATGAGGTACAGAAGGTCTCACAAGAGAAAGATTTATGTGGAAGTAGCATCTGCTCAAAAGGTATCACACAGCCTTGGCATTCTGGCATGGAACCTGCCTCTTGCTTAAATGGGACAGATGCAGTTCCCAAACTTCCATCTGGCCCCAAAAAGAAGTGTTACAGAGCAGATTAGGCAAAAATAAGCAATGGGAAAGAAGCAGAAATGGCAGCTGGCAATCTAACCTAAATGTAGAAACCTTTAGCCCCAGAGGCAAAATGTTATCAACCCTACCTCACCCCACCACACGCATAAACACACACATAAAGCCATCCACACAGTGCAAATACTTTCCCACTTACCATTTTCACTTTCTCAAAAACAACAGGTTCCATTTTTTTCTCAGGTGCTGGTTCACTCCCTCTTTTCCACTTGTCGTCTTTTTCTTTCTATAATGATTTTACAAACAAGATAAAGAACACAGGCCCAATGGTGACTAGTAGTTTGATAAATTACCATTCCAAATGTCCAAAAATGAAACAAAAAGTCCCTATTGAATCTGAAGCAGGAGTCTCACTAGCTTAGGGGGTTTCTAGGTGTCAGGCATGAGAGCTGGTCTCGTCCACATTAGTCTCAATGCTCTATGAAGCATCCTTCAAATATCTTAGGTGCCTGCTCTCCTCATTCTGTCTTATGACTCTTGAAATGTGCAGTTAAGTTTTATCCTAGAGAGGATAAAACATTTCACCAGTTAGCTACCCCTTTTTTACTCAAGTTTAACTTGCTCACACTTTGAGGGGTTCCCCCTCATCCTGGTACACTAGTGAATAAATTCATGTTCATCTAACTCGGCATACAGCCTTTGTGACTTTATAAATTCAATTTTAAGTTTTATCAAGCCTCATCTCTTTTAAAAAAAAAATAAGAAAATAAACTAACTTCAAGCTTAAAGATTAAAAAAACAAAAATCATGGAAATAAAGCAAAAAAAAAAAAAGAGTAAACAGATTAAAGTATCCCTTTTAGGGTATCCTGAATGATTTGCCAGTATAAAAACCAAAAAGCACACCAAATAAAATATTATAAAGTCTCTCACAGTTTCTGTTACTTTCAGGGGCAGTTTCATAATACTTTCACAGATTATAATGTTATTGGTCACATTTTAACATCAAATGAACATCTAAGTATAAAACAGAGCCACAAAGAAAATTCAAGAACACAAGCATATTAAAGGAAGTATTAGCCTTGCTAATGATCAAAAAGTGTAAATTAAAATGCATTTTTTGGGAAGATCTTAATAATACCTAATGTCAGTATAGATAAAGTAAAACTAGTACTCTTATACAACACTGAGAAAACAGTATAAAATAACTGTACAATTCTGGAAAATATGTTGGCAAAAGTATGAAAGACAAATACTGAAACCCTTCGACCTAGATAATATTGTAATATATCTTAATAATCCAAAATATAGAAAAGGTTATATGCACCAAGAAATTCACTGCAGAATTATCTATGCTGAAGAAAAACTTACCTGAAACTAATATAAAAATTATAGTGAATGTCAACTCTAATTGAAAAATAAAAATTAAAAAAAAGAAAATTTAAATTCCAACCTGTATGCCACAGAAGGAAAATGGTAAAATAAAAGCTACTTATCGAATGAGGCAATAATTAAATTATGAAAACTATATAAGTAACATAAAAATACATGATATATAGTAAGTTGAATGAAAGTAAAAGACATTCTGTATAACTGTATTATCACTGTGCCTCCAAAAAGTAATTATAGAGAAAAAGAGGGAACATATCAAGATGACAATCATTACTAAGAGTTGACATGGATTTTCCACTTTTTCATATTTTCTGTAAAATATTATAACCACAAACACATGCAGTTATGTCTGTTTCATACATAGTGTAACACATTAATATGAAACACTATTTCTTGAAGTTAAAAATGTTTTATCTGTCCATTAAACAATACTCTTTAATTAACAAAACTAGTTTCTTTTCAATTTGACATTAAATGTCTTCACTTAGAAAATATTAATTCTTGGCATATAAATATTCACAAGAATATTTTCAAAAACCTAAGCACATGAAATAAAATTTGAAATAGCTTTTTGGTAAACAGGAGGATTTCCTTCCTAAATGAAAACACCCATGAGTAAAACAGGCTGTTTTCAGGGGTATGGTACACCAGCAAGATAACTATGAACAAACATTATCTTCACACAGCAACTCTTCCTTCCTCCCTCATCTTCAAGATTACCTCAGTTACCCTTTTCTTATCTCATATAATTTCATATCTTCAGGTACAATGAAGAGGGCTAGGCAGACCGACCATTTATAGTTTTCTACAAATGAAAAGAAGTATATATATTTTGTTTCAAACTCTTTTTGATGATGCCTTCCAAGCCACAGCTATACACTGGGTTAATCCTTCTTAGAACAGTTATGATAACTTATAGGTCCCTTTTCTGTATGACTATGAGGTAAGAGTTCTTCATACTAAGCAATTATCTTTACCTAATTACACATATTATTTTGCACTGACTTTCCTGCACTGAAATTCACCTACCAGTTAATGTTGTTTCGCACAACCTCCAAAGATCGATTTGGAGATGATTCTAATCAGCTTGACATTAAATTATATGGAAAGGTTTAGAGCCTTGGTGATTTCACTGGCTAGTACAGACTCCATTAAAATAAATAACTAGCTAGATGATAGACAGAGAGAGTGAGACAGAAAGACAGGCAGGCAGGCAGACAGACAGACAGAACCTCTGGCTGGAACTGGAGAATCCCATACTCTCTCTATTTCTGAGACTCAAGAAATGGTTGATGATTCCTAAGAGAATTTACTGTACAATCTTGTCAAAGCCTTTTTAAAGGCCTAATAGTAATATTTATTGGTTTTCCTTTAGTTGTCAGTAGTCAGGCTTATATCCTTCTTCCAGAAACCACGCTCTATTTCCTCTTGTATGTTATACTTGTCCTAGTTATCATACATTGTATTTCAGATTCTAACCTCATGTCTAGGATGGAAAGCATACTTGGCAACTAAAACCCTTCTGTGAAACAAGGGTGCCACTGGCGATCTATATTTCAGATTCTAACCTCATGTCTAGGATGGAAAGCGTACTTGGCAACTGGTAGTCTCCTTCTAAAACCCTTCTCTGAAACAAGGGTGCCACTGGCGATCTAACCATCGACACAGAGGAAATATACGCTGGTCAAACTGAAGGAAACTGGTGATTTAATTACAGCTGATTTTGTTGACCTCATTTACAGAATAAAAAAATTCATGTATGTATAAATGTGTGTGCATATATGTACACACTTATTATTCTATTTGATCTCATATGCCCAAGATGTCCATTTGAGGAAATAATTTCAAACTAGGAATCACTTATACCCAAATACAGATAAAGGTGAAGAATTCACTGCCGGCCCCTAAGGCCAAAGTTTGCTCTCCATGATACCTCAGGGCCTTGATTCAAAAAATTGGCTTTTTTCTACTTCTGTATTTTGTAAATGATAGCTTTTGAGCATGTTGGTAGCTATGCTTCAAATTCTTCCCTGGCCTGATTAATAAGCAAATTACATTATATGCGAAAACTTGAAAGATTTACCACCAACCCTAAAGGCATTGATGTCCAGACTTCGGTCCATATATTTCTTCTTCTCATATTTATCTCGAATAAATCCCTCAACAGCTCTGCAAAAAGCCTTTAAGGACAAATCAAACAAATCTTTCCCACGGTATGACTATAAAAGATCACTCTCTCCCCGCTGCCTGGTTTCCCCATATGGCTCCTGTCTCTTCATATGTAAGTTCCCTGACCAAAACCTTAAAATGCCTTCTTCACAGTTACTTCAGGGAATCCTGTTTCCTCTGATTTTCCTTCAGAGTGATGAGAGCAACAAATGGGATTAAGCTTCACACTGACATCAGAGGAGCCTGTGGCTGGCTGTTCTAGAATACAGGTAAAGCAGCAATTACCTATTTTAAAGATCTTAAGTCAACAGGCCTTAAACAAAGGCAACTGAGTGCCTCTCCTAACTATAAACTCTTGCACCCCACTATTAGATTTTAATTCGTGGGTCTTCTGCAGGGCCCCAAATCTGTATTTTAACATGTTCTACCTTCACCAACCAAAAAGCAAACTCTAATGAGATGGCTGACAAACTACTTTTGAGGAACACTGCCTTTAGGGGGTTTGGTTTTATGAGCTGGGTGCTTTTCCAAGTTGTGGGAATGGCGGCGGGGGGGGGCGAGGTGGAGTTATTAACTGGTTAACAACAGTTAATTCTTTCACACAGTATATAAAAAGACATTAAAAATAAATGGCAGTTTTGCTGATTTGACACAATACAGTAAACTTAATCAAACAAGTTTCAGAGATCCAAAATCTACTGAAGAAGTCACTTTATGGGAAGAATTCACAGTGAATCATTGCAGTCTTTATTCCTAAATGAACCTTCCCCATGTGACACCACCATTCTGATATAGAAAGCACACATATGCTTTTGTATGTCTTTGTTGCAGGTGAGAGGAAATGTAAGACTTTGACCAATCTAGATAGATTAGATCTGACTTTTGCCAGATCATGGGTCCTGGGTCTTATGTGACTCTTCCAAAACACCAAAATACCACTCAGCCTTCTAAGTTGCTCCAGAAAAGATACAGGTCTATTTGAGGTCGCCGAAAGGTCTCCGGAAGGTAGGCTTCATAAAGTCGGTTTGCCTTTCCATTCCCCATCTCTTGCATGCACTGCAATAAAAAAAGAGACGTGGAAACATGGAATGTCAGAATAAGAAAGAACTGAAAAACTTCCCACCCAATGGCAGCATTTTACAATTTAAGAACCAACCTAGAGAAAGGCAGAACCAAGATTTAAACTTGTGTATCCTGATTTCCAATCCATGATTCTCTTTACTCCTAAATATTTCCCCTTAGATGTATTTCCTACTCCTCCCAAGAGTTCCTTTTATTGAAAGATCTGTCTGACAAGATATATTTAATTCAGTGATAGTTCAAGATCTCATTTGAAAGTCCAAGACACAGCTACCAATCAAAATGTCTACTTGGCAGGTAATAATCAGTGCCTAATCGGGCAGGCAATACGCAGGCAATAACTACTTTCAGAGTTAATACTATTAATTAACCTATTCAGCTTTATTGCCAATAAATGTGCTTCACACTGGGCTTTTGAAACAGACTCTAATACTTGAGGGATAAATTCCAAGTCTTTTTAAATCTTCAAATTCTCAAATACCTCCATGGATATAATTTCCTTCATAAGATACAACAAAGTGCAACTGAAAAATATAACATGAATCTATAAAAACAATCTAAAGTATTTATGAAGCCATGTCCTGGTTAAGAATAACCTCTTAACCTCTTATTTCTACCAATGACTTTAGCAACTGGTTTTCTTTGGAGCCACTCCCTGCACTGCCCCGCCCCCCACCCCCCCAATTTTTTAAATTACTTTAAAAAGTTTCAACATAGTAAGAGAGTAGAGAACAATGAATCCACATGGAGATGCAAATCTTAGGCCAGCTGGACTCACTAACTTAAGTGTTTCACTCCTAGCCCACCAACCTAACAGCAAGCAAGATTCACATTTGCATTTTAGCAAAAAAATATTATAAGTATATAAGTTAGAGGGGCTTTTTTGTTTTTAGAGAATATCTAAAACTACAAATGTTAGATCTACAAAGGTCTTGTAGATCTAACATTTGTAGTTTTAGATATTATTTGGAAGATAATCCAAAAACCTATTCTTTACACCTTCCTGGATCCATGAGGCCCTAGACCATAGACTATTTGTGTTTTAACATACATAAAATATAGGTAGACTAATTTGTATATTAAAGAGAAAAATTAAAAACTTCCCTATTAACGTATGAGAATTTGACACAAGTGTTTGACAACTATATTTTCCCTTATCTTCACCTTTGTGCCCAGTTTGAAATTCATCTGGAATTACTTTAACACAGAGATATGGGAGATGCTGACTCATTCCTGGGCTGTGTAAGTACCTGAATCTGTTCTTGAGTCCACTGGTCGAGGTTAACTGATTTTACCCTGGATATGTGTACCCCCAGATTCCTGTGGATTCCAGCGCATCGAATGCAGATGAACACGCCAATGTTCCAGGAGGCCCATCGTGGCCCTGTGAAGGTCAGGAACAGGAAAATACAGTACAGATTAAAACAACACTAGGCCTATGCTGCACTATTTAAATATTGCAATAAAAGACCCATTCTGTAATATTTACATTATCAAACATTTCTGCTAGAACATAGTGAGAGAATTGTTACCACAATCACCTTTTTATTGGTTTTGTTTATTCCTCCATGGATCAGCTTGTTTGTTCAATTTTAATTTTTTTAAGTGTACAAATCAGTGGTTTTAGTATATTCACACAGCTGTGCAATCATCACCACCATCTAATTCCAGAACATTTTTATCATCCCAAAGAAAAATCTCAAACCCATTAGCAGACACTTCCCCATTTCCTCCCAACTCCTCTCACCCCTACTCTAGCCTCTGGCAACCATGAATCTAATTTCTGTCTCTATATATTTTCCAATTCTGGACATTTCATATAAATGGAATTATACAATCTATGTGCATTTGTGTATGGAGCAGCTTTTTACAGTGTCCAATAATAAATGTTGAAATACTATAATACTGTTACTTATATAAAGAAAAATCTCAGGAGAACAGTGCAAAAGTTATGTCACATTTTATTTAGTATCTGACACGAATAGCCCTCCCTTAAGAAACTTTTCAATGGTGGTGGGACCTGGATTCACTTTTCCTACTAGGAAAAAAGATACAGATATGCCATGTCAGCCTAAGGATCAACCTAAAATCTAAAGCTTTGTTTATCCTCCCCTTCCTATCAGGCCTATAAAATATGCATCCAGATTAACTTAATAGGATCCTTTCCTCTTGGGCTGATGTCCATATTTTGTGCAGCTACAGAATCATCTAGATTCAAGTTTGTCAAAAAATAAAAAGATGCTTATTGAAATAAAAAAGAAATCTCAGGTATGTATTTTAATAAAAAACCATTACGTAATCTACCATCCCATACCAACTTTGCTCACTCTAATAATCACTCTGGAAAATTATAAAATTCTTCTTCATAATTTTTATACAGGAAAAAAGTGACTTACTTTTATATGACATTTTCCAAAGACTTACTGAAAAATCACTACTATTTCCTTCTCCATTATTCCACTAGGCAAAAATTTACCACATAAAATAAACATGATATAGAAGTTAGAGGTTGCAGTGGAGAGGTGAAAAGACACAGACTGATTTTCTAAAGAGATACAGGACCTGTGTTTGGAACAACCAAGGGCATAAGACTTCACTTCTGTTGGACACGGATAATTATTTTGTTAGTCTGCAGGTTTTGACAGCAATTTTAATGAAAGAAAGTTAGAATCATATGGCAGATTAGTCCTAGAAACTTGAATCCACAATTATTATAAATTAAAATGTAACTTTTAAAGATATCACTTAGATACTATAGCAAATACTATAATTACAGAAGCTCAAATCCTCCTTATAACCACCAGGTGGTGTTCTCTGCCTAAAATTTTGTCCCAATACCTTATTATCCTGATAAACTCAGATTATCTTCTATAAAGACTTTCAGTCCCTTCGAATTCTTAGACAAATCTGCACAGTAGGTCTGCCATATAGCTAAGAAACACACAAATGATTCACATACTTCTTTCTGTGGCAGGAAGTTACATAAACACAAAAAGAAAAACCTAAACGGATGCGAATGAGGTTTCATAGGGGGCTGTCTGTCTATTCTGGGTTATACTTTTCATAAAGGAACTCAGATAAGATCTAAGTTATATAGGTTTAAAAATGAGACCAAAAGTTAATATCTCACGTTTCTTTATCATTTTCCCTTTGCTTTAGATTCTAGAACTCATGATAAGATAGTTAAAATATGGTTGTTTGCTAACAAAATCGGAAGCTAAGAAAACTAATTAAAAGTAAGCTGTGGAGCATAGGGAATATAGTCAATAATACTGTAATAATTATATATGACGTCGGGTGGGTACTAGACCAATCAGAGGGATCACTTTGTAAGTTATAGACATGTCTAATCACTATGCTGTACACCCGACACTAATATAATATTGAATGTCAACTATAATTGAAAATTTAAAAAAAAAATTTTTTTAAGAACGAAAAAAAAATTAGCTGTGGAGTGTTACACCATTTGCCTCCTGGCTGTCAGTCTAGAGAAGGTGATTCCAAATCATCTAAGCCACTATCACAACTGTGGAATGTCTCTGCATCCCGCTCGAGAGTACTCAAAGCCTCTTTGCTGCTGAGGAATACAAGACTAAGATCTGATGCTCTGGAGCTACTAACAAGGTAACAAGGCCTCAGTACAGAGACACAGGCGATAGTATTTTCACAAACAGTCGGAGGAGAGCCTCCTCTGCCCCCTTCCACATCCCTTCTAGAACCCTTTTCCAGAGAAACAGTGAAGGTTCAATCCTACTCAGCCTCCTTTAGTTTTAAGTCACTAGATTTATTAGTCAATAGCTGCATGCTCCATAAAAGAGTCTGAAATTAGAGAAGAGGAAAACACAAGAGACAAAAGTTACTTACATGGCTGAAAATGTGGGGAAATGGTATCATTATTAAAAGTTCAATCTTTGCAGCCAGGAAAAACAGTTTTGTACGTTGGCCCCATCAATGATTAGCTGTGACCCACAGAGAGATATTTAAACTTTTAAGTCTTAGCTTTCTCATTTATAAAATGTGTACAATAATATCTACCTCACAATATTTAGAATGCAGAGGGATAATAATAAAAGAGAGCTATATGTAGACTTGCTGGCAGCATGAAGCTGTTAAAAAGCTCTTCAACAGAAAGGTCAAGAAAGGGAGAGAAAATCTCTTCCATCTTACATCCAAGCTCTGTTGAATCTACCTTGGAAACTTTCCCAGAATCTTATCCATCTCTATCTAGACCTTCTCATCTCTCACCTATAGGCATTCATTCTTTTTAACATTATTTACTGAGTATCTACTATGTGCCAAGCACTCTGCCTGCCAGGTATTAGGGATACGAAGGCAGAGAAAATAAAGATGAGATTCCCAATTCAAAGAGCTCATGGACTAACAACTAACTGGTCTCCAGACTCCCACCAGAATAATCTTTCTAAAACACAAATCTATATAGATCAGGCCTCTAAATATAAACCTTTCGTGTTGTCTTACATATAGTAGTGAAAATATAAATTGATGCCAGTTTTCTGAATGGCATATTACAAACATCTCAATCTC
>NW_006429634.1:597032-615999 GCF_000325575.1 Pteropus alecto | reverse complement strand
TCCATTTGTTCTCCCCCTTAGTCGGTTACACCGCTGACCACTCACATGCATCATTCAGAAATTTAAACATCTTTGATACCTCTCTCCTTCAACTCTCATATCTATACCATCACCAAGACCAAAATATCTCACAAATCAGTATCTCTTCTCTCCATCTGCAACACTATTTCTCTAATCCAAAACCACCAGATCTCTTAGATTAGTGCAATAATCTCCTAATGTCTCTCCACTTTTATATTTCCTTCTCTTCCAACTCCAACCAAAACCATTCTCCACAAAACAGTCAGCTTGAGGTCTTAACGAAGCGAACATCGCCTTCACGAGGCTGCTTAAAACCCTTCTATGGAAGGCTTCCTTCTATCACTGTTGGATTAAAGCATAAAATCCTTAACATGGTCTCCACGATCTTATACAATCTGGCCCATGCCTACCTCCCCAGCCCTCAACTCCGATGATACCAGTCTTCTTTCATTTCCTGAAAACATTTTCTTTACTTAAGGCTTTTGGCCTTTGTACATGCTGTTCCCACTACCTAAAAAGCTCTTTCCCAACTGCCATCCACCACTTGTAGCCTGGTCAACTCCTATACATCACAAAGGTCTCAGCTGAAAAGTTTCTTCCTAAAAGGAGCCTTTCCTTGGCCCCCCAGTGTAGACCAGATTATAATCTCTCTTTCCATCTTTACGTTTGATTATGGATAATTTCAAACATATAAAAGTAGAGCATAATTAACCACCAGCTTCAGCCATTATCAACATCTGGCCAATCTTGTTTCAGCTATACTCCCACCACCTTCCCTCACCTCCAACTGTGGAATATTTTGAAGCAAACCCCAAATATCATGCTATTTCTTCCGTATGTACTTTGGTATATATCTCTAAAAGATAAAGACCTTTTAAAGATTGTAAACTTTCATTTACCCTTTGCTTTTTCTAAGTTGTACCACGTTTTATCATATATTTATTTGTCTGATTGTTTAACATGTCTTTCCCACTAAACTGTAAGTGCCACAAGAGCAGAGAGTAGATTTGCAATACTCACTGTTATATTCCCAGGGCATAGCATAGTTCCTCACACATAGCAGTGAGGCAAATTTTTAATTAAAAATTAATTAAAAGTAAGTAAGCCTTTGATTCCCCCTCTCACCACTTGTAAGAATTCATCGGGGAAACAACAGGTCAAGTATGCAAAGAA
Source organism: Pteropus alecto (assembly GCF_000325575.1). Taxonomy (NCBI): domain Eukaryota; kingdom Metazoa; phylum Chordata; class Mammalia; order Chiroptera; family Pteropodidae; genus Pteropus; species Pteropus alecto. The sequence goes on along the minus strand of NW_006429634.1, from coordinate 614,805 downwards.
ATATACTAAGAATGTTCATTAATATATTAAGAATGTTCTAATAAAAATTAGAAACATCAACGGATTACATAAAGGAATTATAGTATTACTACACAATGGAGGAAAAATTTTGTAGCTCTCTATTTAATAAAGAAATCTCTACATATTAATTTGGAAATTCAAATTCCCCAGGCTCTACTCCAGTCCTACTGAGTCAGAAACTCTAGCGGTGAGGCCCAGCAATCTGTTTTAACAATCTGTCGAGTAATTCTGATGCAAAAGAAAAGAAAAGAAAAAAAAAAAAGAAAGAAAAATGTGAGGGAGGAAGAAAAGAAGAAAGAGAAAGGTTATTTTAATTTTAAAATCTAGTTTTAAAACAGTACACACAGAATAATTCAATTTTTGTTCAAGAATGTGAATAAATGTATATGTGTGCACAGAAGAATGTCTAGAATGATATATGTAAAATATTAAAAACTATTATTTCTGGGTAGTAGGGTTATGAAATACCTATTTTAGTTTCTATATTTTTATATACTCTGAATCGTTTGCAATTAACTTGTACTGCTTTTGTAATGAGGGAAAAAAACAGTAAAGGTATTTTACAAACAACACACCACTGTCCATGGCTCCTCACTGGCTACAGGATAAGTTGATACTCTTTAACAGGACATTATAAAACCCTTTAAGGGCCTGTGCCTTGCACATGCTGAGCAAGCCATCACTCTGAAATATGCCGTGCACTCACACCACTTTGCACTCACACTCTTCTTCTTACCCGGAATGGCATTCTCCCCCAATTACTTGCTTGACAAACTTCAAAATCTATTCCACTGTCACCTCTTCTCTGAGGCCCGCCAATGGAATAAATCTTGACCTTCTCTACGGCTAATAGCCCATGTATGCTTTGCTCTATTAATACTCAATATCTCATTATAGTTAGTTGCTTACAGGTCTCTCTTGCTCTAAGTAGACTGTGAGGTCTAGGAGGCAAGGACCATGCCCCTTCATCATTTATCCCAAACACTCAGCACAGTGCTTACAAATAGTATATACAAAATAAATATTTGTTAAATGAATTCTTCAGCAAGATAAAAGCATACAATTTTTTCTTGTTTTGGAAAATGAAAGATGAGTTTTCAAACACCTTAAAGGTGAAACAATCACACAGAAAAGGGATTAGGTTACTCTGGTGAGGCTCCAAAGACAGAACTAGCATCAATGAGTGAAGCTGATTTTAGCGCACTCTGGGGAAGAATCTTCTAACAATTAAGGCTGTGTGAAAACAAATACAGCACATCCAGAACTCGTAGAAGCCCAGTAAGTGCAGGTATTCATGCAGAGGCTGGATGATCAGCTCTCAGGGATGGTAGAGAAATGATCCCTGCACAGTGGGTGGGCAAACCATGAGCCTTAAGATCCCTTCTACTACTGCAGTTCTTCTAGCTGATTTGTAGGTGATTTTTAGGTCCCTTCCTATTTGACTGTCAATGGTTCTGAAAATGCAACATGAGAAAATCAATTTATGAAATGTTAGGACTTGATGAACCTAAAAATCTGAATCAAATTCAGTTCATGAAGCCTGTGACTGGCACTGAAAACCGGTTTAAATGTGACAGATACATAAGGAAAAATCTAAATCAACAAACTCTGATTTAAAAACAGAGGTTAATTCTCTTTGACTTGGTCTGTCATTAACTCTAACATGTTCAAGTGAAGAAGTTCAAGTGAAGAAGAAATATTTGTTTTAAAAATAAGTAAAAAAAAAGAAAAAGAAAAGAAAAAAAGAATCATTCTAATGCCAGTTACTTAGTTTCACTCAGTTCCCTCCGGCCGGATTCATTACAAAGAATACACAGAAACACCATTGCCATCTTGGAGAAATTAAGTAGGGCTGAGAGGTATGTATGTTTACCAGCCTATTTTCATCTATACAAAAGAGAATTCACCTAGTCCCTTATTCAAACAAAACAAAAACAATAAGCAGTTAACCTTGAACTTCTGTAAGTACAAACATTTTCAGGAACCAGGAGACCAAAATAAGACTTACTCAATCCACCTCTGCTCTCAGAACGCTCTGCGAGAGAAGTCCTTTCCTATCCGGTCCATCTTGCAAGAATGTTGTTTCCTTTTCTCAAAAAGAGACACTGTCCACAAATACTGACTGAACTACATTAAGAGCATGCAATGCAACTTTACAGAGAATTGATCAAGGAGGGAATTTACTTCTTAACAATAAAGAAGAAACTTCGCAAAGTATACAAAAACATCAACAATATACACCAGAAACAACTCCTATGGCCGAAAGCCTAGAGAGAGAATTGAAAAGAAATATTTCCTTCTATCAGAGATGGAGTATATCCCATGAGAAAAAAAGCTCAACAAAGTTGGCTGGCATCTCTGTCAATTGAGAGAAAGCTCAATGAGCTAAGAAAATGGTCATGGCAGATAAAAATTGGCCAAAAATAGAGTTTAAATTCCAGATTTCCCCAAATGGCTCCTTTGCCCCTGCTATTCAATAAGCAGAGACCTGAGAGGGTGGGTGCACCCCTCTCCTTCAGGTTCCCAGGGAACGAGGAGGGTTAAACTGTGAGAGCCAAGGGACCCTGGGGTCACATTCAGGTTTGATTAAGCTTCCATCAGCAGCAGCCCCCGGAACATCCACAATTACAGGAAAACGTTTGCTTGTTTTCGCTCTTTAAAAGTAATTTTGATTTATCTGTTTTTACTTATTGACTATTATTTAGCTGATGCTACATTTGCTTTTATTATAATTCCTAAGATAGTATTCAGTATAATGCTTAGGGGTATACTATTTCTATTTCATTGGACTCTCTAGAATTAGACAATGTAACTATTATACTTTGACTGAAATAAAGATCCACTATTCATTGAAGTTTGACATGACCAACAGGAGACATGTGAAATATAAGAAGTGCAATGAGTGTTATTAAAAGTCTATTAAAGTAACTTAATATGTATCTCAATAAATTTTGATTGGTTTTAAAAATAATTTAAAATAAATAAAAACTAACCAGCAACAACACCCCTAGCCAGACTTAGTCATATTTTTATTAGTTTAGCCCTAAATTCATAGGTCAAATTAGGGGAATTGACATCTTGCAATTATTCGTTTCTTGTTAAATACATGCTCCCACAAGACCATTGTAAAAGTTGTAGTACATATTCCTGGACCTCCAAGTGGCCCCATTCTGTCTGGAGAATCTTGAGTTCCTCCTGGAGGATGATGTCTCTTATTATGCCAGCAACCTCAGGAAGGGGCCTGGGTGCCTACCTACTGAGAAACGAATAAAAGAGCCCTAAGTGAACAGCAGCACAGGAAGGCTAGTTTGGTTTTTACTTCTAGGTCAAGTTCTCTAGAGAGTAAATCCTGGGAGGTTGGACCTTAGACAGCACCTTACACATATAAGGCCTGAGAAAAAAGAGATCAAGCAAGGTAATTAAGAATATACACTGATCCTATAAAGCTAAGGCACAGAGATCTCAGGACTGTGACGCGGGACAGGCACTGGGAACAAGCCAAGGTAGGATCAGCAAGTAAACCTTAAAAGGGTGACTATTTTTTAGTTTTGTTTATTTTGTGACCAATTCCCTTTTTTGTTTCCCCCTTGTACTCAAAGTTCTAAACAGTCTTTAACAGGGCTAAGGGGGAAAAAAAGTCAAAGGAAGTGATTTGTGTCTATATATGAAGCAGAGCTTTAGAGCAGAGGAAGTAATATAATGAAAGCATCAATGATACAGAAGAAGCAACCCAAAGTGGGGGAGAGAAGCAGGACCACCTGGGAAACTTCATCTCTACTTGAGGATTCTCCCTCCTCAAGTTACATTTTGGAGGTTCTCCGTTTACACCAATAAGGAAAACTGGACTACTTATAACTTTCCAGATCAACTTAAGATCTCTGACGAATAGCTTTACAGGGGCTATTATTTCCATTTGCAAAACATCATTTTCTGCAAATCTTGCTCCATCCACTTTTCCCATCAAGACTTTTCTCTTTTTGACTCCCACAGTACTCTGTTGTTCTCCTGTGGCACTCATCTTTTGTTTGTTGTTCTGTTATTGGGTTTTATTTTGTTTTCATTTATTTTTCTGAGCTCCCTTGGGTAACAACTGCCTAAGTGAGCATACTTTTAAAAACCTACTGTATTTTTTTTATGGGGACTTGAGGTACAAATTGCTTATTACTCAGAAAATAATACAAAGGTAATTAAACATCTTACATAGAAAGTTGGGAAAAGGGTGTCCTCAATGTTCCTTGTCTCCAGTTAGCCTGTGATATTTTGGCTTTAGCCAATTTCCTCTGCACAAAGACCCCACTTAAAGCATTTATGAATAAGCTAGAAGAGTGGTGGCTGAGACATGGCTTATCTGAAAAGGGGAGGGAGGAAATAAAAAATAGCTGCTTTCACCGGGGGCAGGAAGGAGATTATTTCATTAGGAGCTAAACAGGGAGACTATCTCAGTACAAACAATTGTTTGGTTCAACAGCTCCATGTGGCCAATTACTCCAGCAAAGACTCAGCTGGAATGGAACCCAGAGCTTGCCAGGACCGAGGGACAGGGACTGACACAGGTTCAAGTGTCAGCTTCATCACGGTGTTGGGGTCCCGGAATGTTCCAGCAAGGATGTTCACAGAACGCGCTCTACCCAATCAGCACACAGCATCATTTTGCACCCAACTCAGTCGAGAATGTGGATTTAAACGAGATGAATCAAAGATGGAAGTGGGGCAAATGCAAAGTTACCTACCCTAAAACTGACAATTTTACAGCAAACATAACAAGTATAAAATTAGATCTCATAAGAGAGCTAATGCATTTCAATCATCATGTCAATGGTTAACAGCAGGCTGGAGGAGGAGGTGGGTAGGGAGGGATTGCTAACAGCTAGGCAGCTGTTACAAAGTCTGCCAGGTAGATCTGATATTTCAAAACTTGACATTATAATTGAACTAATTTCCCATCACTCGTGACCTCACTTCAGATAACAGGCACTAACTTGGTTCGCTAGAAGTCACTTTCTTCACTCCTTGGGGACATTTAGCACTTTACATTTTTAGCTTTATTTCAAGTTAAAGTCTTAACTTCCTCTTTGTGACAACCAGTATCTACTCCTACTCTGAAAAAAGTACTAAAGATGCAAAGTGAGCCTGACCACTTATGGTATGCATATCTTTAAAAGAAGCTACTAAAAGAAGGGTGATATGGCCATTGACCAATGAGACTTCATCCTCCAACCCTAGGCCAGGTAATAAGCAGAAGAGAAACAATATGAAATGCATATTAAAAATAGCCCACATTCAAACAGTACCACTTTCTTCCCTCTAGAACAGTGGTTTTCGACTGAAGCAATTTTCCCAAGGGGCAATATCAATGTCTGGAGACATTTTTAGTTATCACAACTCACAGGTGGTGGGTGGGGCGTGCTACTGGCATCTAGTGGGCAGAGACCAGGGATGCTGCTAAACATCCTGCAATGCATAGGACAACCCCACAACAGAGAAGTAGCCAAAATGTCAAGAGTGCAGAGGTTGGGAATACCTATTCTACAGGAACCATTTTTAAGTCATTTAGTTGGGAGCATGCGAGATATAAGATTATGTCAATTCTGTGGAAAAGCCTCTTATCTTGTTCTGTAACAAGCAATTTAGAGCACTAGAATTCCAAAATTAAAAAGAACCTTAAGGATTACCTAGTTCAAGCACATTGGAGAAATAAAGGCCCATGGAGGTCAGGTCATTTACCCAAGTTCATAGAAATTATCAGCTGGACTGAAATTGGAATCATCTCTAAACACCCACAATGTGTGTTATACATAGTAGATGCTCAATAATGGTCTCTAAATTGACGTCCTGCTCCTTAAGTGTTCTTTTCTATTACAACATACAGTTCACTCTCTTGCTGAGAAGCCCGACACCTGAGAGTGTGCGTGAAGGCTTATTCACACCACTTCCCATCGACATTCCTCTTCCTCCAAGGAAGCGCAGAAGTGGAGGAGTGTGACACAATACAGCTCAAGAACCAGTGGCCAAGCACAATGTTTTGCAGCAGCTTGCCTAACACATCAGAGGAGCCCCGACAAGCGGCAAACATTCGGAAAAGCAGTGCCAGGTTAATTGAATCACAACCATATCCAAACAAGCTAGAGAACTTTCATTTCTAAACAAACAGCAGAACAGAAATGAATTCTGGGATCAAAGTACAGATGGTCAGTCCAGTGGCATGTTGAATGTTAGTCATCAAAACAGCCCCGGCTTAAGGGGAGAGAGAGAAAGGTGGCGATTTGCCCTTTCAAAATGAAAACACACAGTACAGTATTTCAAAACCTAGGTGTTTCAAAATTGGGTATAATGAGATCCAGGTCAGAAAGTGTGGTGCAAGGGGGCGGGGCAAAGATGCTAGCCATGTGAACAGAAAAGATCCCACAAAGAGAACATTATGTAGGTAAACCCAGGACAGGTCTCTAGGAAAAAAATCACAGCTTCAAAAGAGCCAAAGCAAGGTTCTTGAAATTAAACCTGTTCCAGTGGGAACAAGGAAAGCTTCTAAAGCTGCTGCAAGGTTATTATTAATTTCTATGGCACCTGAGAACAGTGTCTAAATATTTACTCTCATCCCACAAAAAGGCTAAAAGGGACTGCTATTTCAGCCTCCTGTTTCAAACCCCATGCTACATGTTCCCCAAGTTGATGTGTCACACTAAAACCTACTGAGAGGGCAGAGTACTAGCTTCGTGAATGGCTCCAGTTTTCAATGCAGCACAGATGCCAGAAGCACACAAAAGAAATAGCACAAAGAAGCAATTGCCACCAAGCAACCATGAGATTCACCTGCTCGGCTTCTTGAACTGTCACAGATCTTCAAATATCTGATTTAATGGTATGAAGGTGACTTTCAAAAAAGAAACAAAAAAAGCATATGAGCTAAACACACATTAATAGAGTAATAGTGTTTATGATGGAAACATTAGACACTATGTGCCAGACACTGTGGATTTGGTCTGCAGATATAAATGGGACAATCCCTGTCTTCATGGAATTTACAGTCTAAGAAAAGCCCTTGAAAAAATGCAGTAGGTATCATCCCCTTCCTACCAATGGAGGACCTCTAATCCACCTTTCCAGGGAACTGAATTTAAGTGTAGGAGGCCTGTATGAACAATATAAGATGCTGATCAATAGTACAATATTTCCACATATCAAGTGTATAATGTGGAAGACTGTGCATGTGATACAAGAATATATCTTGGCCCATCTTGCTTCCACCATGTGCCATAAAGCTGTTCAAGCCAGGATTCTTCCAGCTCTCCATTCCTTGTCTTAACAGATGTCTACTGCGGTGAAGCACTTCGGAATGACAGTCCCCACAACAAGGCCATCTCTACATGGGCTCATCCCAGAGGACTCCTTGACAACTTTTTACAATTAGAGGACCCCATGAATACTCAACTCTGAACATCCACCAGTCTAACAGCAACACAAAAATTTACATTGTACCATTACTTATAATACTGAAAAACTAAAAACCAAAATGTCCAACGATTGGGCAAGAGTTAAGTAATAACCTATTCAAATGATGAACTACAGTAAAGCTATTTAAATGTTTTTAATGTCATGAAAAATGCTTATGATAAATTTTAAGCAAAACAATAAAGATATAAAATTATTATAGTATAAATTCAAGTAAAAAAATAGGTGATATGGATTATGGGCAATATCGTCTGCATCATACTTCATTCTTCCCAACGGTTTTTATCAAATATGAATAACCTTCATCAGAAAAAATAAAGCTTTTGCTTTTTAAGAAATCACATTTAATGTTTAGCTAATAAGCACAAGAACTCTCCTGCCCCCCACCCCCAGTCCCTCGAGACAAAAAACAACTAGTCTGGGAGTCTGTTCCTATGGTTACAAATCTTTTTTCCCCTGTAAATACATAAGTCTAATGAAACTGAGCCCTATTTTTACTCTCTGCCCACAATATGGACCCTTGATTTGAGTCACTTATGTCACGCTGCTTCTGTTCCTCTGTAAATACATAAGTCTAATGAAAGTGAGCCCTATTTTTACACTCTGCCCACAATATGGACCCTTCATTTGAGTCACTTATGTCAGGCTGCTTCTGTTCACAGACTAGGCTTAGAACCAAGTCAAAATGCTCAGAGGAGCTGATCTAGAGTCTTCCTGATTCCAGCGCTGCTTTTAATGACACTTTCTTTCTCTCACATACAAACTGAGAAAGTTATTATAGCATTCATATCTACAGGAAAGACCTTTCCTCAAAATTCTCCTAGGTCTGAAACAGTTTCTCTAACCAAACTCCACGTGCCTACCCTCAGAGAAACACAGTTCCCAGTCCCACAGCCATTCTTTCAGTAAAAAGGTTTTCAACATAGCAGAAGAGCCTGAATCTTTTGTTTCTTTCTCAAATCAGCTGTCACACTTAAATTGATTTCCATTAGCACTGCTGTTTACAGCTATTTTGAACAAAAACATCATGGTAAGAACAGGGAGTTTCCTTCCTATTTCTCATCGGAAGGCTTGTGTCAGCTTTAACCCTAGTGGTAAAGTATCAACAAGATAAAGACAGCAATGCCCCCTCTTCCCCTACAAGCTTTATACTGCAGCCTAAGATGTCCCCAGCTCACAAGGAAAATTCCATAGGAAATCATTTTTTGAAGGCATAAGAACAAGAAAAACCAGCTAAACAATATTAAGACGATCTTTAACTTGAGATTTGAAACACTAGAGAACTTATTTCTAAATCCACACATTGGGGACTTCCAGTGAGACAAGAAAAGAGGAAGAAGTTAACAAAATTTACTTCGTGTGTACTTCAGGAAGTAACATTGTAGGATTAATACGTAAACCCACATCTAAAGATGTAAGCTCTGTGGTATAGGCTTGGAGATTTATGGTCTTTCCATCACTAGCAGCTGGTGCAAAAAGACTACATGGCTATTCGAAAAAAGGAAAAGAAAAGGTGTTCAAGTCTCTCAAATCATTATACTAGGTAGGACAGGCTTATCAGCTACAGCTGAAAGTAGGTCTCTCTTCCACCTTTATTTGCTTACTATTTTCATAAAATGAGAATGCTGCACATTTGTGTTTTGGGTGAGGAGAAATGAGGTGAAACCTGAGGAATCCAGTTTTCACTGCTTTGGAGTAAGAAATTTCGTTTTGAAAGCAATGACTTGAAGTTAAAACAACAACAACAACGAAGCATTCTTCAAGTGGGCTTATGAAATCCGGTACTTTCTAAATAAGCCATAATCTACATGTACTTAAAAGCAAACCAGAATACCCATACAAAATATACAAACGGAGGGGGCGGAGGGGGGGAAGAGGGCTGCAGTCAACAAAGATGGTTAGAAAACTAACATTATTTGAAAATGAAAAGTAGAAACAACAACAACAACGAAGCATTCTTCAAGTGGGCTTATGAAATCCGGTACTTTCTAAATAAGCCATAATCTACATGTACTTAAAAGCAAACCAGAATACCCATACAAAATATACAAACGGAGGGGGCGGCGGGGGGGAAGAGGGCTGTGGTCAACAAAGATGGTTAGAAAACTAACATTACTTGAAAATGAAAAGTAACAGCAATAATAAAATCCTGTTACTACCTAGTGATATGTTACAAAGGTGGGATTCCAGGGCAAGTTTCAGCCACACAGGAAGGAGGTGGGGTGAAAGGGATGTTGAACAAACTGAAGACAACCACCAGGGCAACCTTACGCTGATGGATGGCCACAGCTGAAGGCAGATTTGGCTCATTTCTGTGGTTTTCCACTGGGGAGAGACCTGCAGTGCAGCCATCAATGGACCAGCATCCACAAAGCCTGTGGGGAAATACGGGATCCAGAAAAGTAGGGTAGGGAAGGAGAAAGTTTGGAAAACGGAGGAGTCAAATACAATAGTGAAATAATGTACTTATTAAACACGAGGCTTCAAAAATGCATAAATGTACCTCTTAAGTTGAAATGGGCTGGCTGAAAAAAACCCGGTATTCTGGAAAGCACTCTGATATGCTTTTTAAAATACCAAATTACATTTTACTTACATCTGGAATTAAAGTAATGCCTGTCAAGAGGAAATTAATTTTTGGAGAAAAGAGAAAAACAGTAAAACCTATGCAATTTTTACAGTTAGTAACTTTACTGAAACAATGAGGTCCGTTATCTGTGGCCTCTGCAAGAAATAAAAGCCTAAAAACAAATATACTCACACTCCAGTGAAAACCTTTGCTGGCCTACTTCCACCAATTCCATTAATGGAGCAGGGGCCCAAAGGCAGGTGACCTGATTGACAAAAAAAGCACTTCTAGAAAGTGCTGAACTTGTATCATGTAACTCATTAAACACTTTATAATCAAGAAGAAAATTAGTAACAATAATTTAGGAAGCTTTGCCTTTAAATGGAGCAGCAGCAGTGTTCCATTTAAATACTTTTCAGGTCCAGTATAGAAAAAAGTAGATCCAGTGATCTCACCTTCCTCCCCCAGTCTAACCTACCTGAAGTTGGGGAGGGACAGACAAACCAATAAGACTAGTTAAAATGATATATGGCACAAGGAGAATTAGCTCCACCACAATTACCTTAACTATCAAAGAAAAAACTAATCTGTACCATGTTTTAAAGCTTTAATTCTCAAAACTCTTTGTACATTTGTGTTGCTGACCCAAGTCTTCCAAGCTGTAGACTGGACAAGCTCAGTGTATATATACATCCTACCTAAGGCCTCCCAGATTTGACAGGGTGGGAACCTATTTTCTGAGTAACCAAATGATGAACTGCTTCTGGCAGAGACCAACAGTCAAATACAGATTCAACAGAAGCCAGTTTTCCTAGTCACACATCTTAATTATATAGGCAATGAATGAGTTGTTACATTACTTCCTGGGACTAATTATTGTTTCAGCAACGGTTAAGATCCTTTAGAAGCACATAAGGTTGTATCTGCCTGAAAACCCTTTTTATTTCTTCTCCAAAATAACTCAACTATTTACTAATAAGGAGAAAGAATTACATCTTGGAAATATTTTTAAGTGCTTTTGCCAGTTTCCACTTGGATCCTACCCCTGCTCCACTCTATCACAGGGAACTACATCTCCCAGGTTCCCTTGCCAATAGATTTCTGGGTAAGTTCCATGAATGGGAGGTACCGATAAGATGCAGGAGGAAGCGGGCAGGGGAGCCAGGGTTAATGCTCTCTCTCTTACTAAGTCTGAGTTACAGCTGCCACCAAAGAGCTCTTCTTTCCATGCTTCTATCTTACATCAGATAGCTCAGGCTTCAGGCCTTTGGTGACACTAGCACCTTCTAATTTCCTTATGAGTACAGTAGCTCCCAGGTGTTGCTAATCTCTGAGTTGCCTCACTAGCCCATTTACCTTCTCAACTTTTACATCATCTATGTAACCTACTCTGTATATTAAATTCCCTCTGCCTGTATCACCTACAGTGGTTTCTATTTCTGTGATGGGTCCCTGACTTTAAAATACATTTTAAAATTTAGCTTTCCTAAGAATTAAACAAATATTCAGAAAACCTATAAAAAAATTCCTTCTAATAAGAAACAAAGGATTTATAGATGACAAAATCAATTCATTCATTCAAACGAACATTATTGAGAGCCTGATCTGTGCCAAGCCCTGTTCTAGGTGCTGAGAATACTGTAGTGAACAAACAGGCACAAAACCCCTGCCCTCATGGAGCTTACATTCTAGTGGACATGTAACTGTGGCAAATTACAATTTTAAAAAGTTAAGCAATATAGGAATATTTCTTTAACAAAAAAGTAATCTGGCAAAAGTGAATTCACTTTAAGGTGTTCTACTCTACACAGACTTGGTTCCTACCTTTTCAATGTGGTATGCTGAACTGTCACATTCCAGAGGCCAATACAGAACTTCTTCAAAGTTAGTATCTACTTAAACTGGCCACTTGTGCTCAAACAGAAGTACAACTGTGATAAGGATTTAAGCAGACACAATAACAAAAGTTAGGCACTGTATGCTTTGAATGCAAATTGTATGTGTGTTTTATGCAGATTCTTGCTTGGCATCTTTTCACCAGGGATATCATTTGGAGGAATTGAGCCTGAGTCCATTTAATAAGTCACTTTATCCCTTGTCTATGGCACAGGTAGATTCCATCAACACAACATACAAAGCCAGCTGCAATGTACATAATGAGTAAAGTGTTGCGGTCACCAATTGCATGACATAATTCCAAGATGAAAATTTCAGGCAGAATAATAGAAACAGACAATGAGTCATGTGGTGAACAGTTATAAAGACAACTGTGCCCAAGAAAGCTGCCACCTACATACCACAATGACATCAGATGAAAAATGCAGAAAGTAGTTTTCTGATTTATTTGAATGCAATGGATTTGCTGAAAAGTGTACTGAGAGATCAGGCTGCAGCTACCTGTTTCTACATCCTAAGCACTGAGTAACCATGAGCACACTTCAAATATTCAGTACTCATAGACTGCTTGAGTATAAAAGCACATTCAGCCTCAAAATCAGTGTCATTAACTTTGGAAATGACATAACATCTATTGCTGCCATTTCACTGGACTTTTCTAAGATAATTTAATGTACTCGTGAAGGTACATTTCCATGGAGATCTTGTGGGCATAATACTCAGACCTTTCTTACTACTCAGCAATTAGAAAATGTTTCATATCTATGACGCTTATGATTCCATTTAAGTAGAAGGTGGATTTCCAATATTATCGGCTTCTTACACAACAGGGAGACTAAATCATATTTATAATCTCAATATCACACAGCAAGTCAACTACAGAGCTAGGATTTTAACCTTATGGCCATCCCTAGCCACTCCCCAGCATGAAGGCAAAATATACTAAAGAATCCAACCTCTCTGCCCCACAATATATTACCCATGGCAGCCTTTACACAGTTCCTTCTGCCCAGAATGCAAAGTCCCCTAAATTCACCTGGCAAAGTCATGTTTATCATTCAAGACACAGCCTACTTGTCTCTTTGAAACCACAACTTCCTGAGGTAGACTTGTTTGCTTTCTTCAATGCTTTCATTTGGGCCTGTACACAACGCCATAATGCTAATTACTACATTGCATCATTTATCTGTTTACACATCTGCTTCCCCCATTGGACTGTAAAGTCTTTGAAACCAAAGACCCTACTTTTTAATCTTCATATCCTGGTACAGTGTGTGACACAAAGTAGGTGTTTAAGAAATATTTTCTGAATAAAAACATGTAATGTGGGATTTCAGGCTCACAAAGAGTTTCCCCTAAAAGTTATGGCATTTTGTACACTCCATCACACTGCCATGGAATATTTAAAGTACAAGAAAAACAAATAGCAAAGTATCTCCCAGGTTTAACAAGTTGATATTAAAAGACAATCTAATAGAGACTTTGATAAATTCCTTTCAGTAAAACTGTGTCAAGGTAACCACGACCGTCATAGTTAAAATGCATTAACTGTAAAGACCTGGAAATTTTTTGTTCTTGGCTGGAGAACGGTGTTGGACTAGAGATGGAAGCAAAACGCTTTCTGTTGTCTAGATCTGATGGAATTTTCTTAACCTCTCAAAAGGTGCCACAGATATAGCTAAAATATTTAAAAATTGATAGGAAAGTTCATGTTCTAAGAAATGATGTTTAACAAAATTTCTGTTGATTTATCAACAGAAAACAAATGCAAAGCTAGAGATTAATTTACCAGAGTTAAAATTTAGGACTACCATTAGAAGGTTTCTATACAAAGACTCCCTCATCTAATCTTTCATACAAGTTTGAAGAGTCAGGAAACATCCAGAGATAATCCTCAAGAAAACCATAAAGTGCATCTGCAAAAATGCCAGAACCCCCATAGATAGGAAATGGTTTGGCTTAAAGACTGGGGAATTATGGGGTGAGTCATTCTAACTGTGGTTTCCAGTAACCAGAGTATTTAAGGGAATAAAGTCAGGAAGTGAAATGAATAAAATCAAGATTAAAAAAGATCAGCAATGGTAATAATAATGCTTACTTTTGTGTTAACACTTTAGTTTATGAGACATTTTCATTTTTCAAATGAGGAAAATTAAACTGAGAACGTTAGGGGGCGTGCTGAAGGTCACAGAGCTAAAATAAGCACAGTAAAGGAGTTTAACTGGATTTTTCAACATCAGGTCTACAGATCCTTCCACTACTCTGCTTCTTTGCCACCCGAAGAATGGGCTACTATGTGCTGTGGATGGGCCCGAAACACTTCCTAAGATGCCTTCGATGAGAGCAGATGTTTCCAAATCACTTAAGCATATCTTTCAACTTAAATAAAATAGCCTAGGAATAGCCTTAGGAAATACCCTTAAAGAATGAAGAAGCTCCTTACTGTGCCGGAAGAGAGAATCTTCCTGTTCTCCATGTTATACTATTGATTGAAAAATGCAAGATGTCATGCATTGTGGGTATTATGCAAATGTTTGCACGAAAGCACTGCAAAGAAATATATTTAAATGTAGTTGTTTGTCTATGCAAATAAAAGCCACATAAGAAATTGCTGACAGTGGTTACTTTCTGGAAGGGAAAATGGTGGCTAAAGGATCAGAGACAGGAAAACAACTTTTCACTGTACACATTCCCTTTTGAACCTTTTGAATTTTGAACCATATGTAAGTGCTACTTTTTTCAAAAAGTAAGTTTAAATTTAAGAATACATAATGGGAATTGGAACAGAGGCAATGGTGATTCAAGGTGAATCATTTCAGAGATAGGACACAGCAGAAGGAAAAAGAAAAAAATTATTACAAAATTTCTGTCCGATTCCAGAATTCCATGTGGTGATTCATAGTCTGAAGTAAATATTCCTCGAGACCATCAAATGTCTTCCATTTTAATTCTCTTCTCATTCTTTAGGTCTCAATTCCTTACGAACCTTGATACTGAGAAAGGAGTGTCCCAATAGTGGACACGAGTATTCATTCAGGTCATTAGAATGGTAGATTCTTTCGTGGTAAATAAGATAGCGTCTAATTTAAACCAGTCTCTGAAGAGGTTGATAAGGAGTTATTTCAAGCACAATGATAAAATACGAAACTGCAGAGCTAAAGACTAAACTAAACCTCGGACTAGTAAGGCCCCACAGAGAGGGTCTACCCTAAAATGGGACCTGGCCTCAATTAAGTAGTTACATGGACATATCTGGAATTTTCAGTATGTCTGTTCTATCACTACTTAAATCAGTCCAAAAATTTACCCTAAAGGTCACAATAGCTTGAGGATTTGGGGTGGTAATGAAACCAGATCTTTAGGCCTAGAGCAAGTCATAGTTTTGTTGTTGTTGTTTAAGACAGCACCAGATCACTTTACTTTCCTACACAGGAATCACTTCCATGCCTTAGAGGCTCCAGAAACTGGCGATTCTTGTGCTCAAGAGAGTTTTTAAAAACTCCAAGACCAACAAAACTTGTACCACATAAAGAGAACACATTCTTGTTCTCTATTCTGGTGTTCAAATGACATATTTAAAGATAACAACATTCTTAAATAAGTATGAGGTTTTAAAAAGAAGAGCTATTGCCAAAGAGTTATTTTGGAAAATTACAAAAATCCCTACTCATGGGTCTGCAGTCCAGGACTATGTCATCTGATTTATTATTAATGGATTAGCAATCATTCACCAGGTCCTGTACAATTAGCTCTCAATTTTCTAAGAATGGACATGAGACACAGAGATAAATTCAAATTCAAGTCTCATTTTAAGTGTTTAAATTCCTCCTCCCAATAAATACATTTTTCACCACAGCTAACAGGCAACTTAATCTACTGATACAAGTGTCTCCTCTTTCCATGATCTGACAGTTGTCTACATGATCATTATGACAACCAAAAATCAAGAAAAAGGAGGAGGAAAATGAGTGAGAAGGGTTGAAAGAGAAGGGGCTAGATAATTCACAAACTGGATAAACTGAGGCCTCAACAAATGTCTTATTTAAGTGAATTGAAAGATGACTGACACATTGTCATCTCATTTTTAATACTAGGACTAAGTGACTGAAGCCACCAAGCCAAAATGTAAAACTAATTTGTGAAAAGAAATTGTTTCAGAAACCAAGATTCTACCATCGACAGCAGTTAATAAGGTTTACAAGCCAGCAGTTACTAGTTCTCATTAAGAATTAACTCATGTTTCATTACCTGATCTCCAGTAATGCTATCGATACGAGAAATGGAAAATTTGGAGGAAGGAGTAATGAATCAACCTCTCTCTTCCATATGCTATATTTTATTGGAATATGAGTAAGCGTAAGAATGGTATGAGAAATGGGGATGGGGGTGGTACTAATCATCGAAATGGCATATGACTCTCCAAATGTAGCAATGCTCACTCCAGTGAGTTGCTTCACTGTGACTCAAGATCTGTCAACTGAGGACATAAGGGAATTAGAGCAAAGCCAAGAGATACACTGCTAAATTTTAAACCAAATCTTCCAATAGATTTAAGACAAAATCTAACAAAATCTAACAAGAGTCAACTAAAAGAAATTAACCTACTCAACATAAATTGATTCTAAAGTACTTTGGAAAATGCATTCTTGCTAATGCAAAAATTCAGGAGAGAAGTCTGGGGACCTGCTTTCCTAATGACACATGCCATTTATCTACTGGTAGAGGGCACTACAATATACTAGGCATCTAAATCAATGTATCACACCCCACCCCCACCCCGGTCCTCCTCACATAACCTTATTTTTCAAAAGTAAAAGATAATTAGTGAAAGCATTAATTATGCATGTACTTCCTCTCTCAATACTGATAAATACAAATACATATGCATCTTTGTTATATACTATATGCCCAATATGCTATATGGCAAACAACTCTGGCAAATCCACTGCATTATGAACAGAAGTAAATTAACAATAGCTTCCAAAATATAACTATATCTTTATCTCCAACCAAAAGAAAAAATTTTCTCAACTCCTCCAATTATATTCCAAAAAATTCAGAAAGAAAATAAGGAAATAGAATGTTTATAGACACTTGTACCTATAAATTTCGAGTGCAAACATTTCACTAATAACCACGCTTTCCTATCATACTGATTTTTAATTTGATCAAATCATGAATCTTTGAGGGCACAGAAAACAAAAACTAAAACTCTGCCAATTAATAATGACTATATTTCACCTTTAGAACGGTAATCACCATGCAAGCAACAAATTGGATGCATCCCTTGCTTCCCTCTCTCCAGTGATTAAACGGATTCTTCACTACAGCCACATCTGCTAGTTTCTGCCAGCACACACACACACACACACACACACACACACACACACACACGGCCTCAAACGCACTCCACAAGCCAGGGCTAAGACTGTCTAGAAATCCGCACTGTCTCACTGCATAAGGAAGCTTCCTGCTGCACATATTCAGGAAAAAGAAAGCCACCTAAACACCCTGTCAGATCACAGCAAAGCTGTAAAATGTCAGAAGGAGCTGCTAACCAAATGGCAGGCAGCAACAATTGCCACCTTTAAAAATCATTTAAGCACTTTTCCTCCCCATCACCATCTCACTTCCCTCCTCATCCCTCCTCTCTCTCCCTCCCCGTCACCCCGCCACACACACACACACACACACACACTCACTCACTCACTCTGCAGTTCATCCCCAGCTTTTCAAATGAAAGGCTGTGAGCTCTGGGCTGCCTCTTGAATAACAGCCTCAAACTCATTCAGACCCCTTAAATACAAACACACTCACCTGCATACACCGCCCCTTCTA
>NW_006429634.1:585952-597005 GCF_000325575.1 Pteropus alecto | reverse complement strand
CCCCCGCCCCAACATATTCGCCCTCGCAATCTCTCCCCACACCAATCCGGGCGCTGCAGAACACCTAGCAAGCTCAGCAGCAACAGTAGCACGCGGTTACCATTTCGGATGATTTGGGAGGCCAAAGCTTCAGAAACCCCCTCCCCACACAGGCCGCCTCCTAGGAGCGGCCCGGAGGCTGGAGGACCCCTCGCCCGCCGGGGTAGGTGCACTACCTTTAGACTGGCAGTCCGCGCAAAACTTGTTATCCTCCTCCAGCAGCAGGTTGGCCAGGACCGCCTGGTACCGATCCACGTCCTTCACCGACTTGCCCGTCATGGCCAGGGTGCCGGCGGGGGCAGAGGGCAGCGCGCCCTCTTCGCCCCCAGAAACCTCTGCCTCAGTTCGGAGGTGAAGACTCCCGGTCCCCCGCCCAGGGGCACCTCCTGAGCGGGGGAGAGCCCTCTCCTCCGGCCCCGCGCCCCTTCTTGCTTCAGCCGCGCCCGCCCCCCACTCTGCAGCCCCTCAATGCGGCGCCCCCTGGCGGGCTTAGGGAAAAGCCAGAGTCCAGAGGAAGCTGCCGGACCAGAAACCCTCAGCCCCGGCAAAGGGGACTCTCGGCCCTCCTGGGTGCGGGACACAGAGACAACCGTCTGGCCTGCCCGTCTGTCGGTCGTCAGTCCCGCGCCTCGGTTTCCCAGGCAGCTGGCGCCTGCTCGGCCACCACCTCTGCCGCCTACTTCCGGCAGCTCTTCCTCTCCACCTCCACCCAGCCCAGCCCGCGCATGCGCCCCGCCCCCACCGCTTCGTACTGGACTCTTCTCTGGGTTCCGCCTCCCAGGAACCAATCCGGGCAGAAGTGAGGGGAGGAGCTTGGGGTGGGCGGAGGGAGAAGTGGACACGCCTCCTGCGTGTCCTTGGAAAAGAATGAATGGAGCCTGGCAGAAAGGGAGTGGAGGGAGTGGAAGAAAGTAAAGAAAAACAACAGTGAACATTTACTGAGCTCTTACCACATACCAGATACTGTGCTAAGCTCTTTACATGAATTATTGTAATAAAATCCTCAAAACATCTCTATAAGTTAAATACTTATCATCCTTATGTAACCTCCAAGAGGTCCTTAGGGTATCCACAATCCCTCAACAGCCAAATAAAAGGACCTTTCCTTCAACAGCCAAATAAAAGGACCTAAACTTTTAACCCAAGATAAGGGAGACATCACCTCCTTCCCAAATTTTCAGAGGATTCTCTTCACCTCTCACTTGGAATACCTGCTTTCACTGAATCCTGACTGAATTCTGGGTTCCCCTGTTCATTAGCTTTCTTGCGATGACTGCCATCTTTGGACTTTGTTTTCCCTAAGGCCTAGACACCTTTCTTCTGTCGTTCCTTAAATCCTCCCACATAGTGCAGTTTTCTGCAGCAGACTTTTACTGAAGGTCATTTGGACAGGTGATGTAGGGAGAAAAGTGATTACAGCATACCACAGAATAAGCAACTACTTTAAAATGATTATTAAATATCATTCTCCAAGGCAACCTTTGCTACAGAGAATTTCTCAATGACTCTTCTTTAGGGCTCCACTTGCCATCTGGCAAATGTTTTCATTCATTCATTCATTCATTCACTCAGCAAATTCTTACTGAGCAACTTCTAAGTATCAGGCACTTATGAGGGGAGAGGAAACGACATGATCCATTTTGTGGTTTTAAAAGTTCACCGGCTGACATGGGAAGAATGGATCAGAAAGCTGGTAAGACCAGATTGTCAGTTATCTTATCTCTAGTAAAATCCTCTCCTCCATCTCTTAACTTTCTCCCAAGACCAGGATTCCTTCAAAACTTTATCTCACCAGAGGAAAACTAAAATTTTCTATTACTTTATTAATCAAAACAATTTAATTCTCCATCAAAACCTCTTCCCTTCTAGCCATACGTAGAACACTTGACTTTAATAAACACACAGCTTCATTAAGGAATTTTTCCTAAACAAAATCTCAGTCATTTCTCCAGAAGGAATTCTGCCTTCCTCCTAAGCTAATTTTCTCAAACTGCCACCAGTTTGCAATCATTTTTCTTACTTTAACTTACTTTAACATCTATTTTGTAAATGAACAAACTGAGACTTAGAGCAGAAAGGATATGTGTCACTTCATGCCTGAAGCAATTATTTGCTGCCTTGAGACTCCTCTGACTCTCTTTCCTTCTGCATGTTAACCATCAATGTTCAAGATGGTGACTGTCCCAGTAAATTTGGAATATCATAGGCAGGGTTGCTTAAAAACAACAGAAATTTATTTTTTTCAGTTCTGGAGACTGTGAACTCCAAGATCAAGGTACCAACAGATTTCAGCATGTGGTGTGGAGGAAAGCGTATAGAAAAAAATCTAAATTCTTATCTTCCAGAGGAGGAAGTGAATAAGCAAAGCTGAAAAGGTAAACAATGATAATAGAAGCATGTCATTAGGTAAATTTATAAATTTCAGAAGAATCCACTACAAGAGTTGAAAATGAATACCTCAGAGGAGTAGATATCAGAGTGGGTAGGGTAGGGCAGAGCATTACATTCGTCATTAGAAGTGTTGCATAACTAGACTTCTTAAATTATGTACATGCTTTACTTTGATTTAAATGTTTTAAATTAACCTAATATTAAAAAAAAAAATCCACAATGATCAATACCCATGGACTCTAAGAGGTGTTTCAGAACATTTCCTGTCAAGGTAGTTTTACTTCATCTTAAGTTAGCCTCAGATGAGCATCTGTTTGGATTTTTCTCTCTTTCTACCCTCCTCACCGAGTCCAGCTCTCTATAAGTCCAGAATGCTTTTGAATGTGGGTCATAATAAACCTAACAAATCATAGCTTAACCAAATAGTTCTTTAATTTCTCAGAGAACAAAAAATCCAGAGGCAGGACAGTTATTTATAGATTCAGCTACCTGACAAGACCATCGGCACCCAGACTCTATCATTCTGCTTTGCCATCATCAGCCTACTGAATTTTCATCCTCATGTTTAGTGATTCTCAAAGGGTAGTCCTCAACCCAGCAGCAGCAGCAGCATCTAGAAACATGGTAGCAATGCGAATCCTCAGGCCCACTCCAGAATCAGAAACTAGGAGTAGGAACAACAATCTGGGTGATTCTGGTGCATACTCAAGTTTGAGAACCACTGCTCATGCTAATCACCTCATGATCACAAAATGGTTGCCATAGCTCCAAACATCATATCATCTTTGCAGGCAGGAAAAGGGGAAAAAATATTGTCTCCAGTGTGGATGTTTCTTTTATCAGGAAAGCAAAAGTTTTCCCAGAAGTTCCCAGCAGACTTTCCCTTAAGACCTCTTGACCAGAACTAGGTTCAACCCCTAACTACAAAGCTGACTGAGAAAGCATTTCCAGCCCCTGTAATGGGAGACAGCAATAGAGAAGGGAGCTGCAAAATGGCTGTGGACAGCCAGTAGACAATGTCTGCCACAGGGTCCATGGTGGTTAGGACCACAGATAACATCGTTCCTGACTTTATCCTATAAAAGCAGCAGAAAGTCTTGACATTTATCTGCCAAAGAAGCCTTGGAACTTCTGAATTCTTCAGATGGAGAATCTACAAGGCATTGAAACACCATTTTTACATTTTGACATGAGATTTAACATTATGGCTACTTTCATACCACTGACTAAATAGCCCAACAAATACCCTGTTTTGGTACATATCACAAAAGAAGGAGGAGGAGGAGGAGGAGGAGGAGGAGAAGAAGAACTTAAATCTTCCTTAATAGAGTTAGTCAATTTCCAGGCAGTCAAGGAAGAGAACATTCTAGGCAGAGAGATCAATATGCAAGAAAGTGCAGAAGTGAGAAAGGAGAATTGCACATTGTTACGTACAAGGAGCATTAGGAGAAGCTGGAGAGGGAGCAAAGGGCCAGATCACAAAGGCTTTGTGTGCTATGCTAAGGAGGTTGGACTCAACACTGTTCCCAATGTTGTTAAAGCCTGGAGGGGGTCTTATACTGGGCCTGCAGTTGGGCCTCAGCACCTTGTCAAACCTTTAAAATTATACAAGTTTCATGGGTGTATGGCTCTATGTACTTTTCTAAGGAGCGGGCCCTAGATTTGCAAAGATTTGTGTAACCCAAACACATCTAACTAAGAATCACTTCTTTGAGGAGTCAAGGAATTAACCATTAAATTTTTTTCATCACCAGAATAAATTCAGATTTCAACCAGATTCTAGATCCAAGTTAACTAGAAAAAGTTGGAGCTCAGACTGGAATCAGGGTTTCATTTTCCGGTCTGGAGCCCTTTCCTGTGCAATCACTATAGTGGACAATCTTCCAACCAGTGCCAAGAGAGAGACAGGTACTCCTCCAGTGTGTGAGAAACGCATGCCAAGTGACAGAGTTCCTCTACTCTCCAAAAACTTCTCAGTCCAGCTCTCTGTTGCCACTCTCAAATGATGAGAAAGGAGGGGATGGGAGCTCTGTGAAGAGAAATCCCCCAGCTCTCCATCAAAGCTGGGGCACTTCAGAATGGCAGTCCCCAGGAAGGCGCCAGGAAATATGACAGGAGAGAGTGGGACAAATGCAAGGGAACTTCTGGTTTATGACTTGTCCCTGTGATTCTTGGTGAAAAGTAGGGTTTTTTGAGTCTGCCCCCAACCTTGCATCTTCGGAAATCTCAGCTGCAGAGGCTTGCAATTATTATTTGTAATGAGTGAGCAAGCATAATGGGGAAGAATATTATCACTTATTTTTTTTAACTCGAAGAGAAATTACTTTACAAAAATCACAATAAGCAATAGAATTTTTGAGATACTTGATTTAGAAGAAGATACAGACATGTTCTTCACATGGCTAAACCTCTTTATTAATGGTGTTATTATTTTTTTTTCCAATTAATTCCTGAGTTTAAGAAACCCTTGAGGTTCTTAGCTTTTGGGGTACCACAAGCTTGAAATATTTATCCAGGTAGACTCAATAGACATCCAAGTAATTTTGTTAGCACCCTCAGTTAAGATGGGAACTTCCCTTGATCCAGCTAGTAGAGACTTACTTACCCCAATATACTACATATCTAGTGCCTGAACAGGAAGTGGCTCAGATTTGCAAATTGCCACACAAATTCAGTTTTGTACCAATAATTCAGTTTTGATTTTGTCTCTTACCAGAGAACAGATGTGTTAACCATATTGTCAGCCCACTTTCCTCTGTTCCTGAAGTCTTTACTGATTCCTGGACCTCTTCTAGTCATACTCTTATGGTCTCATTGCCTAGGAACCGCAGGTTTGCATACTGCCCTATGTACCTTTTGACGATCTCCAACACAGTGTAGTGGGTCTGATCTGATTCCTATGTATCTGGTTTTAGCGTGCCCTCAGGTACAGATGGTTCTGTTTGGGTACCCTGCTGATCCCTGCTGAAGGTCATGGCTAGGGAAACCAATGACTTCTCTGCTTAATCCCCTGGCCTGGTCTCTAGAATTGGTGATGTATAGCTGTCAGATTCGTCATGTGGCCACTCAGTGAGTTCAGAGCACACAGAAGGGCAGGCACTCCATGACTTCTTGAGACTGGGCTCCCATGGCCACACACCTGCTTCTCTTCACTAGTGGAAAGTTCACCCCCCACAGTCTCTGAAAGGCAACCCTTGTCTTCTGTCTGATTTACCACCCCTCTGCCATTTCCAACAACTGCCTATGAGATACTATCTTGGACAATGTGCTCCTATAAGTGACCTTAGGAAGGATAGAAAACTGATGATCAGATTGTAGAGAAATAACACCATACAAGTTATCACGAAGATTAGAAATAATAAAGAGCATTTTTAAGAGGTGGGATTCTGGATGATATTTCTCTTTTGTTATTTATAAACAATAATAAAAGATCAAATCAAATAAATGTTAACCTTTAGAACTGAGGAATCTCCTTTCCATCAATGGGCTAACCTAGGATGTGACAGTTGTGGCTACAAGTGCTATCTTCTGAACTGAAAATCACTGAAATCACCACAGTCATTAAGCGAGGTAATGGTCTGGCCACTCAATGCTCTCACTTCTGCCACTGCCATTCACAGCTCAGCATCACTCCCAGCAGCAAGATGGTTGCTTGGAACACTTGTGGCAAAACCTTCCTGCAATCCTGCAATGAAAGTTTACAGAACAGAATGTGTGAGCTGGAAGGAGTTCATGTCCATTACTTCTCAAAGCAAACACTCAACTAAGAGCCTATTTCATAGTAGACCCTTGCTGGGCACAGAGAACACAGCAATGAGGCAGACACAGTCCCTACTCTCATGGAGTTTACGATCTAGTAGAGGAGATTGGAAAGTCTATGGGTCATTCCAATGCCATATGATACACTCTGACTTTGGAAAAGTACTGGAGCACATTAGAGGGGACACATAACCCAGGGAAGGCTTCTGGAAAAGGATGATGTCTAAATTAGACTCAAAGAGCAAGTAAGAGTCAACTTGATGAACAATGACCTTGATGTCAGTATGGAAACTGAGGCTACAAAATAGTTCATTTTGGCTGTATTTCAGAGTGCTAATGGCAGGAGAAAGGCGAAAGGTGAGAGAGTGTTCAACAGGTTGGGATGGCCAGATGGCAAAAGTTGCTTTGTAACAGCCATAGTAGGAATTTGGTCTGCATCCTGAAGTACATAGGAAGCCATTTAAGAGGGTTTTGTTTTGTTTTGTTTAATTGAGGTATAATTGACATATAACATTATATTAGATTCAGGTGCACGACATAAAGATTTCATATTTATATACCTTGCAAAATGATCACCACAATAAGCCTAGTTAACATCTGTCACCATACATAGCTACAAAAAGTTTTTCTTGTGATGAGAGCTTTAAAGATCTACTCTCTTAGCAATATTTAAATATGCACTACTGTATGGCTCACTGTAGTCATCATGCTCTACATTATAGCTCCATGACTTATTTATTATATAACTAGAAGTTTGTAGCTTTGACCTCCTATACCTATTTTCCCATCTCCCAGCCCCTACCTATGGCAACTACCAATCTGTTCTCTGTATTTATGAGCTTATTTTTTTTTTTTTTTTAGATTCCACATATAAGTGCGATCAGGTGGTATCTGTCTTTCTGTAACTTATTTCACTTACCATGGACTAAAATGACTGGCTAAAATTTGGAAGAGTGTGGTGGGCAGAATAATGTCCCTCCCCCCAAAGACATCCACATCCCAATCCCTGGAACCTGTGAATATATTACATTACATGGCACTAAGGGATTCTGAATGCATGATTAAATCAAGGTTCTTCAGATGGGGAGATTATTCTAGATCAACCAGAGGGGCTCGGTGTAATCACAAGCATCCTTAAGAGTGGAAGGGGGTGGGGCAGAAGAGAGAGGCAGAGATTTTGCTGTGGGATAATGATCAGAAAGCTGCAGTGTTGCTGGCATGAAAATGAACGAAGGAGGCCATAAGCCGAGGAATGTGGGAAGACTTTAGAAGGTAGAAAAGGACAGGTAATAGGTTCTCCCCTAAAGTCTCCAGGAAGGAATGCAGCCCTGCTCACATCTTGATTTTAGCCAGTGTCGGACTACTGACTTATAAAACTCTAAAATAACAAATTTATATTGTTTTAAGGCACTAAGTATTTTGGTACTGCTATAACAAATACCTAAACATGTGGAAGTGACTTTAGAATTTGGCAGTGGGAAGAGGCAGGAAAAACTTTGAGAAGCATGATAGAAAAAAACCTAGATTGCCTTCAACAGACTGTTAGTAGAAATATGGATATTAACGACTCTGCCAGTGAGGGCTCAGACAGAAGCAAGGAACATGGTAGAGAAAAAATATGTCAACTTAGAGAAATCCTAAATCGTTGTTAACAGACTTGGTAGAAATATGGATGTTAAAGGCACTGCCAGTGAGGGCTCAGAAGGAAATGAGGAACATGTTAATGGAAACTGGAGGAAAGGGGAACCATGTTACACAGTAGCAAAAAGCTTAGAATTGTATACCCTGTAGTTATGTGGAAAGCAGAACTTATAAACAATGAACTTGGATATTTAGTTGAGGATGATAAAATTACCCAGCAGAAAACAGATGCTATCTTTCATGAAAAAAAGGAAAAAATGACTCAAAGGACAGAGCTGTGGACCCATAGAGAATTATTATTCCTTGAGCCACAGAGTATTATTATTCCTAGGCTCTGAAATCTGATGGAGTTAAATTCCAATTTAATTTTGAAATTACTTAGGACTGATAATACCTTTACTTCTATTTTTTTCTCTTTTTGCATGGGGATATCTATGACTGTTCTATGCCAGTCCTACCATTCCATTTTCGGTGTAGAGAACTTATTTTCTAGTTTCACAGGTGACAGATGGAGAGGGACTTCACCCCGGGATAGATTATACTAAATCTCATCGAATACCTAATAAAGATGAGTTAGATGGTGAGATTTGGGCCTTATGAGCTGGTAGGATTTAGATGAGATTTTGGATTTCGAGTTGATGCTTTAGTGGCTGGGAGTTTGAGGAGACTTTTTGGAATGAAGTGAGTGTATTTCGCATGTAGGACAGACATGAATATTTGGGGGTCAGAACGTAGACTGTAGTAAGCAGAAAAATAGGCCTCCTAATCCCCAGAAGCTGTGAATCTGTTACATTACGTGGCAAGAGGATCATTGTAGATATAATTAAGTTAAGGATCTTGAGATAGAGAGATTATCCTAGATTATCTGAATGGGTCCAATGCGATCACAAGGGTCCTTAAGAGTGGAAGAAGAAAACGGAAGAGAAAAGCAGAGGGAGATTTGACTGTAGAAGAACGGTCAGAGATGTAAGTTTTCTGGCTTTGAAAATGGAGGTCATGAGCCAGAGAATCCAGTAGGAAGCCTTTAGAAAGTGGAAAAGGCTAGGAAATAAGCTGTCCTCTAGAGCCTTCAGAAGAGAACACAAGAGTCAAACAAGGGGTATAATTAAAGCAAAGAGTCCATTATAACAACCCAAGCAAAAAAGAGGGTGGAGTTGCAGCAGGGATGAAGAAAGGTGGGTGGATTAGATAAACATAAATGGGGTGTAGTAACTGAAAAAAATAGTGATAATACTTCTAGGGGAAGAGAGAGCAAAGAGCCATATTTTTGGCTTAAGCAATAGGGCAGAGGATGGAACCATTGGCTGTGTAGGCTACACAGGAAGAAGAACAGGTTTGGGGGCAAACAGATAATTTCATTTTGCACATATGTTGGTAGTGCCTGTGGAACATCCAAGAGGCAGTTGGAAAAGTAGTTCTGTGGAAAACATGTAAGTGATAACTAAAGCCAGTGAAGTGGGTTAGATGACCCAGGAAAAAGATGGGGAGTAAGAAGGGAAGGACAAGACAGGACCCTTCAGGATGGTAAGGGTGTGCAGAGAAAAGAAACCTACAAAGGAGCGTGAGAAGGAACAGCTAGAGAGGTGGGAAGAAAACCAGGAGAACATACCTCAAAGGAGCCAGCACTGTAGTTGATCAATGTTGTATCAGAACTGGGGCAGAAACAGATGGAACAGATAGACAGTCAGGTGGAACAAGGATCAGGACTGGCAGTTCAGAGGAGTTTGGAGGAGCTCTGCTCTAGCTTGAGAAGAAAGCATAATAATTGGCATTTTCTACCCAAGCATGTGAGAGCAGCCAGGGTCCAGGTGAGCAAAGCTGCTTAGCAATGAGTCTCAGCCTGGAATGGGTGGCTGGTTCCAGTAAGGGATTCCAGCTCCTCTCATTGTACTATAGTTAAGAGACTCATGCTCCCTAACTCCCACTTTGCTCCATGGGACTGACTCTCTCCCCAACAAGGAAGAGGGAGCATGTCACCTACTCTGTGTTCTGAACATTCACCTCCTTCCATGCCTTTGCTTACAAAGTTCCTTCTACCTAAAATAGCCAAAGCTTGCCCATCGCTATGCTAAGCACACTTTATGGACATCAAAGGGCATGCTCAAAGAGGTAACGTGACTTGCTCAAGGTCACACAATTAGTATGTGATTGAATCAGGATCCAAGTATAGCTGAATACAAATTCTAAGCTCTAATTCCCCAGAAGCCACGATCTCTCCCTGGTGAGTTCCCTCAGAGCTTTCTTTGTCTTCTCTCCCCATTTTATCTCCCTAAGAGCTCCCTGAGAAAAGGACTTTTACTCAATTTGTCAGCATGGTGTGCTGCGGCAGAGGACCACTAGGTGGCTCCAGAGCACCGGAGAGCCTGATTTACTGCGACCAGAAGTTGGACTGTCCCGGGAATAGAGAAATCCGTGAGGAACAGGAATCTGTGGGAAATGGAGAAAACGGCGGGGGGGGCGGGCTGCCTTTTCTTTTTGGTTTCGACGCCCACCCCTCCTTCCTATCAGAGTTGAGGATAAAGGGTGAAGAGTTTAGAGATTGGAGGTCTGAGGCTAGTAAACTGGAGTGACCCAGACTTCAAGTCAAACAGAAGGTTCTAAGAATTCTTCTCTGGGAAGGGCTAGGACCAGCAAAGCAAAAGCTTGCGGCAAGCTTGCGGCCAAGCTAGATTTCAGGCTTCTTCTCCCTTTGTCATCCTTTTTTGTGCAGAGCCTAAACTGCACAACCTTATTCTGTGGTCTTAGTGGAAAAGAGAGGAAATGCATGTAACTGGTACCAACCTAGAGCCAGAAACAGTGGAAATACAGCTGAGTATCCTTGGGGAAATTATTTCATTACCCTAAGCTTCGATTTTGTATATAAAATGGAGATAATCACTGGACCTACCTCAGTGAGCAGTTGTGAGGACTTAATGACAAGTGCTCAATAAGTATTGTTACAAATATAGAATAATTATAATAATATAAATATATAAATGATAAATATTATTAATAACTGGTAGTTCTTAGCTATCCTTTCTATGATTATGTCATTTAATTATTTCCTCACACTATAGGCCTGATACATAGTAGGTCCTCAGGAAATATTAGTGGAATGAAAATCTAGCTTGTAGAGTCTGGAAAGACTTTCTGAAGATGGAGTCTCTAAGGACCAGGTAAGGATAAACACAGCCTCTATAGCATACAGAACAGTGCCTAGCTGTAGAGAAGATGCTCAGTAAAT